>NW_028249969.1:0-156158 GCF_964263255.1 Lissotriton vulgaris
CGGGGAGCACCATAGTCAGTGCTTGGGCTACACCACCCTCGGTTCTAGTTGTTGGCGTGCTCTATGAGTGGCACATAAATTAGAAAGAGAGAGTGTGCTTACAATTGCATACAGGTATATAACAAAAAAACACCTAAGACCAGCCAGGGATTTTGACTTTGTCAATGGTTATTAGTTTAAGCTAAAGGACTAATAATGATTTTGATGTAAATATTTGATAGTGAAAATGTTTCAATTCTGACATTTGTGAGACAGTGAATTAATCATTTCTGAAGCCTGTGGTAGTATTCAGAGGGTCTCAATCGCTCCCGTTTTGTTCACCCTGTGCTAGACATTTATTCTTCTTTTTATGTCCACATCCCGTCCATCTGCATATCTTGTACCTCATCACTTTCCTCTTCAGCACACTCTTTTCACGCACGTATTTTTGAACTCCTTTCGACCCACTAAGAAACTTGCACCGACTTTAGCCACAACTCCAGAGCTCTTAATTTTGGCCCATTCTAACACCTGGAGGCGTCTCAGTATAGACCATGAGTAATATGTTACACGAAAAAAAAAAACTCAACACCCTGGAAATAGCCCGTATTCTTAGATTGCAGGATTAAATAAAACGTGAAATATAAACAGGAACTAAATCGCTGACATGCCTTATCATAAAGTTGTTTCCATTCATTTTTCAGAAATCGATCAGTCTTTTTTCCAGCACAGTTAAGGGCCTGAATAAAGGGCCCTATAGGGATCAGTTTCAAGGTCCATTTTAAATTACCAAAGGCTCTAAAACCTACAAGGGGCCGGCCTACTTAAAGCCCCGTATAATCCTATTCAAGCGTGAGTGGACTAGGAAAGCACTTCAAGCATGAATATAAACATGTCAACTTTTGTGCATGCCAAGTCAACTCAATCTATGATATAGACCTCTTCTGAGGTCAACGAAATAATGTTAAATATAATAATATAAAATAAGAACCATTCCAATTCAACAATTACATATAACACAAACACTAGTTTTACTAAACAAAGTATACATTAGTTAATGTTTTGAAATCTTTTTAGGAATTTAAAAATACAGTTGCAAAATGTTGATGGGGGAAGACAAGAAAAAAACATATATTTCACTTAGGGAGTGTGCTACCAACTGCCTACAAAGAGGATAGTAAAGTCTTTGTTGTTGCATGGCGAGATCAGTGCAGAAGAATATGATATTGTTCAAGTTCTGCACACATGCGTTGCAGAGGGGCATATCTTCTGAACAAGAGGTAGTCCTCCCAGGACCCTGATACCACTTAAATGAGTAATCTGTCTGTTCTAAATTGGAATTCAGTTCTTCTAATATTGTGTTCGAGCACTAGCCCTAAATAGGGTTGTTTCATGTTTATTAGGCCAGAGTTGACCATAGCATTATCATCTGTTAAAGTTAGTATCGCTTCTCGTAGGAATCGCTCATTTCAGGATTCGTTTTAATTGACAGCAAGGCCAAAAAGTCAAGTGATCCACTGTGAATTCAAATATTGTTTGTTTTTACTTAAACTTCTGGTGGAAAATACTATTAAACCAGTATTTAATAATTAATTTTTAAGTGTCATATCCGTGAGCCTTCCTTAAAATGTATTAATTGATAGCCCCAGCACAAGTCGAGTATTATGCCTCACCAATTTCTGCCTCTCATCAGCACATTGGGGAAATTAATTCCCCTATTGTTGAGCACTGGCGTCTAGGATTTCTTTAGCCAGGAGAAGAAGAACTCTGAAATAAGGCCAGTTTACATTGAACGGAGTGGAGACGCCTTTTAAGAACAACAAATATGGACAAAGCGGACTGCACATGTATCACATGAGCTTTTGAGATACTCTACATGTTTCATGTAATTCCAAGATCCAGCCAATTAATGTGGCTCTGTACTGACAAGTTTGGGAGGGCAAGCTAGATATTCACCTTGCCAAAGAAAGGGCAGTTTTTTCAATTCTCTATCCTCTGGAGCCTCCACGCCCAACGATTTCTTGACTAATCCCCTGTCTGGGATGATTTATGGTGCCCCTCCTTCCCTTTCACTTCAGTCCTGAGGAAGACCCCCCTCCTGAGAAACCTGCATTTTATTTGGGGTCGAAACGTCAACATTTTTACTGTTCACCAGCTTAATCAACAGCGATTCTTCACTGTGATACTATTTCCTAGCATGACTACTCATTGCATGGATACTGTTCTGATTCATGTGGTTTAAGGTTGAGCCGTTGTTTCTTCATGTCAAGAATTTTGTGATTTGCGCAATATCCTCTCTGTATAACCTCTTATCCTCACTCGAATCACCATACCCTTTAAATTCGCCCCCCTCTTTTCTCTGTTTGGGGCACTTATGTCTAGTATTGTTTTGATTATAATCATATATACAGGTAGTGTTCAGTGTGATTAAATAACGTTGTACCTCCAAATATACAACGTGGTTGATTAATATGTTCTTCATTTCTTTATATTTTGTTGTTGAATAATTTTCTACTGGGACCAATTTTATATTGTACTAGGTGGAAAGCAAAGCAGCAATGATGAGAAATCCTTCTCTCACAATGTCTATTCATAACATTAGTACACACACCTGAATAAATCAACATATGCACTCAGAAATATCCCAACTAAGTGAAAGTATCATATGAAACAAATAATGTAAAGGTTTTACTATGTTGCGACTTGTGTGTGCTAATGCTGCAAACAAGAAAAAATTGGTTCCTTTCTGTGGTTTTTGAAATTAAGGTACAATTTACTTTTTAAGGGCTAAGACACCTACAACATTTCTGATCTCAATGATATGTTACCCAGAGATTATTCCACAATTATCGAAAGAACATAATTTTCATTAAAATCAAATTTATTAAAAACATCAGAATCAAAATACGGTATATACTCAGTAATTCTACATTTAAAAACAATCACAGTATATTAACATTCAGCACAAAATTCAAATTCACAAAAATTCACAAAAAGTTAAAAAAAGGGGTAGCCAAGTTGTCGACGCGTTTCGGTGTTTTGAGATTGATGGTACACCTTCCTCAGGACTACAAACAAATTTCTTCAATCTAAAAATATACGGAACAGTCAATTAGTGTACATTCATTGAGAGTTTTCATATTCAGAAAGTCTTTTACAATACTATAGGTGTCAGAGCGAAACACTAAAATTCTCTTACTCAATTCGCAGTTTTCAATTTGCGGTTTCAGTCTAAATCCTGGGGATAGATAAATCTTATCCACTGTTATGGTTCCGGTTTCTTTCTTTAAAAACCTGAATGTACACAATGATAATTTGTGTACAGTTATTGCGTTCAGATTTTTTCGCAAAACTACAGCTTTTATACATGCTCTCCTAGGCAACAATATAATGCTTACTTTAAGTTATATGGCAGCTGCCTTGGAAATTTAGTTGCAACCACAAAGATGTATTTCGTGTTCACTGTTCAACACTTAGGAAGGATCCTCGGGCTGACCTGTGTGTACATAATATTAGGTAAACCGTAAGTCTATCGCATTTTAGACATTAGATTTAAAGAATGAGCTCATAAGGGTATGCTTACTATATAGCTGGTCATGGAAGCATTATGCTTTCTTCAGTGTGTAACTCCAATGAGCGTCTTTTCCACCTTTAGGATTCGCTTTGGTCTAAAGGGAAAGGAGTGCTTCTTTTTTAAAATTGGAAGACGACTTCTTTTATCTAAATAAAGAGAATACAATGCGCATATTATACTCCATCATGTTCCCTTATTTGGAGCTAATTTGTTTCAAAACAGTTAAAGTTATGGTCTATTAACTTGTTTAAAGGACAACAGGCATATAGGGCTGCAAAATTTAGTAGTGTTTGCAGAACCTCTAGTTTTAAAGTACCAGTGCTGCTTGTATACACGTAAAGCAGTACAATCCTGTTTAAAGTTAGTCACATTTAAAAAAAAAGGGGGGGAAAAAAGGGGGGTAGGATCCCCAACTCAACATAGTGGGTTATGTCTAAATACAGCGTATATGCTGGACCTAGGGGGTAACCTGCGCCCTTTTATCCTCTTTCTCTTACCTCCGTTTTGAGAGCTCCACGCCGCCTGTCTGGTAACCCGGTCTCCAGCATCAGTAAATATGCTAGGAGAAACGGTTCCTTTTATACTCTGGGGTGGTCTGTTTAAATTGGGAAATCATTTTCACCTGTGTGGACCATCAACACTGTGTGGTCGCCATTTTTGTAGTTTAGAGTACAACTACTGGCCTTATACTGCCTACAGGTGAAGAAGGACTAAAGCCCAAAGATCGAAAAAATCAAGACAATGTTTATTTAAGGGCAATGAATGTGCGATATTCTATCTCAAGGGGTGGATAATATTATACCTTGCACAGAAGCGCCCGTGGCGGTAAAGAGAATCATGGGCTATTATTGATTTAGATAATCGGGATGGTCGTTGTATGGTCGCCATTTTTGTAGTTTTTAGTACAACTACACTCTTCGAACTGCCTACAAGTGAAGAGGGACTTGTACCCCACGATCTTAGAGATATTATTAAAAGGCAGCGAGTTTCAAAATACTAAATGAGCGATTTTTTGTCTCACAGAGTAATTTATATATCGCCTAACATAGCCCTATTTTCGCTCGCATATTTTAGTCTTCAGCGAGGCGCGCTATCACTGTGTAAATAAATGGCGCGCCATTTTGGTAGTTTCGATTGGAATTCCTGCAGGGGTATAATTTCCCAGCCTTCGTGGCACTTAAGTTACGATCTTAGGGTGTTATTATTTCCGGATTTATCCGTGCTAATCCACCATAGTCAAGCCACTGATTAATGTCTTACCATTGTTAATACATTTCCTAATATACAGAGTGTAGTTGACTTTGGATACACACAATTATACCAGAACTTTGCAAACAAGTCGGCAGTATTGACCCTTTTCATCAATTCTGGTATGATATCAGAAATAAAGTCATACAAATAACTACATATACACATGAGCATACCTGAGGCTAATGTATGTCTGAAAGTCGGAGCATCTATAATGGGTAGTTTGTACAGAGAGTTAGATATTAATATATATAAATTGAGCTCACGATTTTCAACATAGGGTCACCCCTTACATTCTTGGATGGCTGTATATCTACGGTTGATTGCATTTTGAGGATTATTGTTAAACTCTTTTTACAACAAACGTAAGACATGATGTCAGGGTCTTAAGAGTGAAGTCACATCATATAATCAGTCACAACATTCTCTCTGAACAAGTCACAGACGTGAATTTCATATTCCTTTCTTGTACAGGGATAACATCTGTAAGTATGCGGTAGTCATTCATCATTAAACATACATGTTTCCTAGTTATCCTAGTTCACAGTTATTATAGCAAATCTAGAATCTAATTAGTAGTAAGTTTGTTATCAGTCATCTGAACAGTGAACATATTATTTGTCATGGCGAATACTGGGACAATGGGATAATTAACGCACCAGTCTTTCCCATTCTTCCCTACTGTTCAGCCCATGAGTGTAAGTTCGGAACTTGGACATAAAGAATTGTTCTCTCTGTTTACGTTTCACGTCCAAGTTACCGCCTCGCATAGTGGTTTTTATTTTTTCCACTATGCACCATTTTATTTCATCTTCTTTGTGTTTTTCATTAACCCAGTGGTCTACCAGGGGAGCATTTTTCTTATGATTTTTTAGGGCAGATCGGTGTTCGGAGAGGCGTAATCTGATTTCACGGCCAGTCTCGCCAATATATCCCTTTTGGCACGGACAGACTATTAGGTAAATCACATTCTGGGTTCTACAATTGACATGTTCGTTTACCCAATGTGATGTCCCCATCAGTTCTATTCTGTCAGATTGAATGATAGACTTACAGTGTGTGCATGAGCCACAAGGTTGGTTGCCTCTAATGGGTTTACCCTGGTCGATACTTAGTTGTTTCAACTTTTTAGGTTCTCTGTAGGTCTGAACCAAACAGTTCCGGATGGTCCTATTCCTCCTGTAGGAGAAAATAGGTTTAGGTAGAGGTATCTTGCCTTCTCCGTTAAGAATTGACCAGTTCTTAGTAATGAGGTTCTTTACCTTACTACTTAGTCCATTGAAATTAGAGACCATAACAATATTACTTTCAGATTCCTTTTTTTTGTTGTTAACGGTTTCAAATAGGGATTCTCTGTTTTGGTATTTTGCCCTCTTGTAGCTGTCCCTGATCAATCTTTTGGGATAGCCTCGTTGTATTAATTTAGTTTTTAGATTTTCAGCATGTTTTTCAAACATGATCTTATCCGTACAGTTTCTTCTTATTCTGACAAATTGACTGTACGGGATGCCATCCTTCTGATTTTTTGGGTGGTAACTTTGATGATGGAGCAAGGTGTTGCGGTCTGAGGGTTTAACATAAAGTTCCACACATAACTTGCCATTCTCAGCCTTTATTTTGATGTCTAAAAAGTCAACCGCCACCTGACTTTTATTGGCTGTGAACTTGAGATTCACATCCCCACAGTTAAGCCACTCAAGAAATTTGGCTAGATCTTCCTCCGTCCCTTCCCATATGAAGAAGACGTCGTCTATAAATCTAGACCAATTTTTGATGTTCTCATAGAAGGGACAAAGCTCGTTATATATGTGGAGTTTCTCAAAATTGCCCACATATAAACAGGCCAGGCTCGGCGCACAGGTAGCCCCCATGCTCGTGCCTTTTATTTGGCAGAAGAGGTCACTGTTGAATAAAAAGATATTGTTCAGGAGAACTATTTCTATGCATTCTATGATGAAAGTATTATGTGCAGATAAATAGCCCTCTGCATCACTCAGGATGTCCTTCATCATTGTGATAGTATCCTGTTGGGGTATGTTGGTGGCGAAAAACTACTGGCAGGAAAGATCTGGACTCCCAACAATTTATCCAAAACAGAAAAGGAGGCCCTTAAAAATCTACAAAGCTATGAAGATATCACCATTAAGCCTGGTGATAAGGGCGGCAGTATTGTGGTCCTCAACACCGTAGACTACAATCAAAAAATGTATACTCTCCTTAGCAATAATGCCCACTATAAAAAGTCCAACATGGGGGAATGGAACAGACTTAAAATTAAAGTTCAGAGTCTAGTCACTCTAGCCAAGGAAGATTGCATTATATGCGATGACGAGTATAAATTCTTACTAAACAGTCACCCGAAAATACCTGCTTTGTATGGGCTCCCCAAAGTCCATAAGGACATCCGGGACCCACCAATGCGCCCCATAGTTTCAGGGATTGAGTCCATAACGGAGCCACTCAGCAAATATGCTGATTGCTTCATTCGCCCCTTAGTTGAAGAATTACCGTCCTATATAAAGGACACTAAGGATATGATCACTAAGATAGAGGGAATTAGTTTTAACAATGAAACCCAGTGGTTGGTGTGCTTGGACATTGAGTCCTCGTACACCAACATACCCCAACAGGATACTATCACAATGATGAAGGACATCCTGAGTGATGCAGAGGGCTATTTATCTGCACATAATACTTTCATCATAGAATGCATAGAAATAGTTCTCCTGAACAATATCTTTTTATTCAACAGTGACCTCTTCTGCCAAATAAAAGGCACGAGCATGGGGGCTACCTGTGCGCCGAGCCTGGCCTGTTTATATGTGGGCAATTTTGAGAAACTCCACATATATAACGAGCTTTGTCCCTTCTATGAGAACATCAAAAATTGGTCTAGATTTATAGACGACGTCTTCTTCATATGGGAAGGGACGGAGGAAGATCTAGCCAAATTTCTTGAGTGGCTTAACTGTGGGGATGTGAATCTCAAGTTCACAGCCAATAAAAGTCAGGTGGCGGTTGACTTTTTAGACATCAAAATAAAGGCTGAGAATGGCAAGTTATGTGTGGAACTTTATGTTAAACCCTCAGACCGCAACACCTTGCTCCATCATCAAAGTTACCACCCAAAAAATCAGAAGGATGGCATCCCGTACAGTCAATTTGTCAGAATAAGAAGAAACTGTACGGATAAGATCATGTTTGAAAAACATGCTGAAAATCTAAAAACTAAATTAATACAACGAGGCTATCCCAAAAGATTGATCAGGGACAGCTACAAGAGGGCAAAATACCAAAACAGAGAATCCCTATTTGAAACCGTTAACAACAAAAAAAAGGAATCTGAAAGTAATATTGTTATGGTCTCTAATTTCAATGGACTAAGTAGTAAGGTAAAGAACCTCATTACTAAGAACTGGTCAATTCTTAACGGAGAAGGCAAGATACCTCTACCTAAACCTATTTTCTCCTACAGGAGGAATAGGACCATCCGGAACTGTTTGGTTCAGACCTACAGAGAACCTAAAAAGTTGAAACAACTAAGTATCGACCAGGGTAAACCCATTAGAGGCAACCAACCTTGTGGCTCATGCACACACTGTAAGTCTATCATTCAATCTGACAGAATAGAACTGATGGGGACATCACATTGGGTAAACGAACATGTCAATTGTAGAACCCAGAATGTGATTTACCTAATAGTCTGTCCGTGCCAAAAGGGATATATTGGCGAGACTGGCCGTGAAATCAGATTACGCCTCTCCGAACACCGATCTGCCCTAAAAAATCATAAGAAAAATGCTCCCCTGGTAGACCACTGGGTTAATGAAAAACACAAAGAAGATGAAATAAAATGGTGCATAGTGGAAAAAATAAAAACCACTATGCGAGGCGGTAACTTGGACGTGAAACGTAAACAGAGAGAACAATTCTTTATGTCCAAGTTCCGAACTTACACTCATGGGCTGAACAGTAGGGAAGAATGGGAAAGACTGGTGCGTTAATTATCCCATTGTCCCAGTATTCGCCATGACAAATAATATGTTCACTGTTCAGATGACTGATAACAAACTTACTACTAATTAGATTCTAGATTTGCTATAATAACTGTGAACTAGGATAACTAGGAAACATGTATGTTTAATGATGAATGACTACCGCATACTTACAGATGTTATCTCTGTACAAGAAAGGAATATGAAATTCACGTCTGTGACTTGTTCAGAGAGAATGTTGTGACTGATTATATGATGTGACTTCACTCTTAAGACCCTGACATCATGTCTTACGTTTGTTGTAAAAAGAGTTTAACAATAATCCTCAAAATGCAATCAACCGTAGATATACAGCCATCCAAGAATGTAAGGGGTGACCCTATGTTGAAAATCGTGAGCTCAATTTATATATATTAATATCTAACTCTCTGTACAAACTACCCATTATAGATGCTCCGACTTTCAGACATACATTAGCCTCAGGTATGCTCATGTGTATATGTAGTTATTTGTATGACTTTATTTCTGATATCATACCAGAATTGATGAAAAGGGTCAATACTGCCGACTTGTTTGCAAAGTTCTGGTATAATTGTGTGTATCCAAAGTCAACTACACTCTGTATATTAGGAAATGTATTAACAATGGTAAGACATTAATCAGTGGCTTGACTATGGTGGATTAGCACGGATAAATCCGGAAATAATAACACCCTAAGATCGTAACTTAAGTGCCACGAAGGCTGGGAAATTATACCCCTGCAGGAATTCCAATCGAAACTACCAAAATGGCGCGCCATTTATTTACACAGTGATAGCGCGCCTCGCTGAAGACTAAAATATGCGAGCGAAAATAGGGCTATGTTAGGCGATATATAAATTACTCTGTGAGACAAAAAATCGCTCATTTAGTATTTTGAAACTCGCTGCCTTTTAATAATATCTCTAAGATCGTGGGGTACAAGTCCCTCTTCACTTGTAGGCAGTTCGAAGAGTGTAGTTGTACTAAAAACTACAAAAATGGCGACCATACAACGACCATCCCGATTATCTAAATCAATAATAGCCCATGATTCTCTTTACCGCCACGGGCGCTTCTGTGCAAGGTATAATATTATCCACCCCTTGAGATAGAATATCGCACATTCATTGCCCTTAAATAAACATTGTCTTGATTTTTTCGATCTTTGGGCTTTAGTCCTTCTTCACCTGTAGGCAGTATAAGGCCAGTAGTTGTACTCTAAACTACAAAAATGGCGACCACACAGTGTTGATGGTCCACACAGGTGAAAATGATTTCCCAATTTAAACAGACCACCCCAGAGTATAAAAGGAACCGTTTCTCCTAGCATATTTACTGATGCTGGAGACCGGGTTACCAGACAGGCGGCGTGGAGCTCTCAAAACGGAGGTAAGAGAAAGAGGATAAAAGGGCGCAGGTTACCCCCTAGGTCCAGCATATACGCTGTATTTAGACATAACCCACTATGTTGAGTTGGGGATCCTACCCCCCTTTTTTCCCCCCCTTTTTTTTAAATGTGACTAACTTTAAACAGGATTGTACTGCTTTACGTGTATACAAGCAGCACTGGTACTTTAAAACTAGAGGTTCTGCAAACACTACTAAATTTTGCAGCCCTATATGCCTGTTGTCCTTTAAACAAGTTAATAGACCATAACTTTAACTGTTTTGAAACAAATTAGCTCCAAATAAGGGAACATGATGGAGTATAATATGCGCATTGTATTCTCTTTATTTAGATAAAAGAAGTCGTCTTCCAATTTTAAAAAAGAAGCACTCCTTTCCCTTTAGACCAAAGCGAATCCTAAAGGTGGAAAAGACGCTCATTGGAGTTACACACTGAAGAAAGCATAATGCTTCCATGACCAGCTATATAGTAAGCATACCCTTATGAGCTCATTCTTTAAATCTAATGTCTAAAATGCGATAGACTTACGGTTTACCTAATATTATGTACACACAGGTCAGCCCGAGGATCCTTCCTAAGTGTTGAACAGTGAACACGAAATACATCTTTGTGGTTGCAACTAAATTTCCAAGGCAGCTGCCATATAACTTAAAGTAAGCATTATATTGTTGCCTAGGAGAGCATGTATAAAAGCTGTAGTTTTGCGAAAAAATCTGAACGCAAAAACTGTACACAAATTATCATTGTGTACATTCAGGTTTTTAAAGAAAGAAACCGGAACCATAACAGTGGATAAGATTTATCTATCCCCAGGATTTAGACTGAAACCGCAAATTGAAAACTGCGAATTGAGTAAGAGAATTTTAGTGTTTCGCTCTGACACCTATAGTATTGTAAAAGACTTTCTGAATATGAAAACTCTCAATGAATGTACACTAATTGACTGTTCCGTATATTTTTAGATTGAAGAAATTTGTTTGTAGTCCTGAGGAAGGTGTACCATCAATCTCAAAACACCGAAACGCGTCGACAACTTGGCTACCCCTTTTTTTAACTTTTTGTGAATTTTTGTGAATTTGAATTTTGTGCTGAATGTTAATATACTGTGATTGTTTTTAAATGTAGAATTACTGAGTATATACCGTATTTTGATTCTGATGTTTTTAATAAATTTGATTTTAATGAAAATTATGTTCTTTCGATAATTGTGGAATAATCTCTGGGTAACATATCATTGAGATCAGAAATGTTGTAGGTGTCTTAGCCCTTAAAAAGTAAATTGTACCTTAATTTCAAAAACCACAGAAAGGAACCAATTTTTTCTTGTTTTTGTTACCTTTCCCAGTCCTTTCTGGGTGTGTAAGGGAAAACTCTCTCTTTTGTCAAACTAATGCTGCAAACACCAAAGGTGATAGGTCAGTAACGCCAAATCAAAGTCCTGTAGTTGAATACCTATCACACGTCACTGCTGGAGGATCGGCCAGTTCCTCATAACCATGTTCTTTGGAAATGTACTAAATTGCAAATCGCTTCCAAATGTATGTCTCAAAATAAATGCATATTTGAATGAAATGTGTGGATTGTCACAGGAAATAATGACTCTCACTGTCCAGTAAACACAACTTTAATGCTGTATACACAAATGGACCAGTAAAGAGGCTGGCACACCTATGAATCGGACAGAAAACAGCATGACCCCAGTGTACTATTGTCATGCAAGACAACAGGCGCTATTTGACTCAAGACAGTCATCTCTGATACTATGCAGTACATGCAGTTTTTTGGCCACTGCAGATGCAGGGTTACACCAAGAATGTGTACAAGTAAGCTCTGCTGATCTGTGTGGTGTACCTAATGCTTAGCTTGCAATGTGCCAAGTGATTCCCTTAGCGCTGCTCCCAAGAGAGACCACTGGCAACAAGGGCATGGCTGATGGACGACTCCTCCACTATGGCGGAGGAGCGTCGCCCCACTGCTACTCGCAGTGCAAGAAGCAGAAACATAAAATGGTAATAACTTTCAGTTACCAGCCTTTTATGTTTGGTTGCGGGCGGGCAGGGCTGCTCTAAGTGCAGGGGAGGGGAGGAGTGGTGTGCCTGCCCACTCCTGAGTGCGCAAAGACTTTTTGGTCAGCCCCCTGGGGCCACCCAAACCAGTCATGTGCACTCTGACTTTTCTCCTACATGGAGAAAATGGCCTCTCCATTAGCCCCTGCTGGTCGGCGTCCTGACCAATCACAACACTGCTTGAGTAGCGTTGTAATTGGCTTAAAGGAGAGAGCGAGCCTGGCTGCCTGCTTCTGATTCCTGTTCCTGGAGAGCAGGAGGGCAGAGAAGACGCGGGACCCGGCAGTCGGAAAAGTATGTTTATCTATATTTTTTTTACATTTTATTAAATTAACCCCACCTCTCTGCGACTGGCGTGGCCCCACATTCCTTCCTGCTTTCCTATGGGTTGGCCAGCATTGATTCACCGCCATGGGGGATGAAGTTCAAGTGAGGACTAAGCACTGCAGACATGAGCTGCTCTCGACAGCAGAGGAAATTCCATATGAGACTATCTTCTTTAATTCACTGAACACTGCAACTAGCCCATAAAGGCCACCAGGGATTATTTTTGCAGCCGCTTTGATGTTCTCAGTGAGCCGCGCGGCCACTGAGAACATCAAAGCGGCCGCAAAATTACTCACCATTTGCCACCCACTTCCTTTATTGGCACTTGCGGGATAGTCACGGTTAATTAACTGACTATCCCGGTGACTGCTTTGCATTTTGTTGTTTTCAGTCCTGAATATACAAAGGAATAAACAGTACTCACCACTAAGCCCATGCAAAATTCACTCTACCACTCTACCGCCCTCACTCTACCACTCTACCCCCTCACTCTACCACTCTACCGCCCTCACGCCCTCTCTACCACCCTCACTCTACCACTCTACCGCCCTCACTCTATCACTCTACTGCCCTCACTCTACCGCCCTCACTCTACCGCCCTCACTCTACCGCTCTCACTCTACCGCCCTCACTCTACCACCCTCGCTCTACTGCTCTACTGCCCTCAATCTACCGCCCTCACTCTACTGCCCTCACTCTACCACCCTCACTCTACTGCTCTACTGCCCTCACTCTACCGCCCTCACTCTACCACTCTACCGCCCTCACTCTACCGCTCTCACTCTACCGTCCTCACTCTACCACCCTCACTCTACTGTTCTACTGCCCTCACTCTACCACCCTCACTCTACCACTCTACCGCCCTCACTCTACCGCCCTCACTCTACCACCCTCACTCCCTCACTCTACCGCCCTCACTCTACCACTCTACCGCCCTCACAGCCTCACTCTACCGCCCTCACTCTACCGCTCTACTGCCCTCACTCTACCGCCCTCACTCTACCACTCTACCGCCCTCACTCTACCGCCCTCACTGTACCACTCTACCGCCCTCACACCCTCACTCAACTGCCCTCACTCTACCACTCTACCACCCTTACTCTACCGCCCTCACTCTACCACTCTACCGCCGTCACTCTATCACTCTTCCGCCCTCACTCTAGCACTCTACCGCCCTCACTCTAGCACTCTACCGCCCTCACTCTACCACTCTACCGCCCTCACTTTACCACTCTACCACCCTCACTCTACCACTCTACCGCCCTCACTCTACCGCCCTCAATCTACTGCCCTCACTCTACCACTCTACCGCCCTCACTCTACCGCCCTCACTCTATCGCCCTCACTCTATCGCCCTCACTCACTCTATCGCTCTCACTAACTCTTTCGCCCACACTCTATCTATCTATCTATCTATCTATCTATCTATCTATCTATCTATCTATCTATCTATCTATCTATCGCCCTCCCTCACTCACTCTATCTATCTATCCCCCTCCCTCACTCTATCTAACTATCTATCTATCTATCGCCCTCCCTCATTCTATCTTTCGCCCTCCCACTATCTATCGCCCTCCATCTATCTATCTATCGCCCTCAGTCCCTCCATCTATCGCCCTCTATCTTTCGCCCTAGCTCTATCTATTTATCACCCTCCCTCTATCGCCCTCCCTCTATCTATCTAACGCCCTCCCTCTATCTATCTATCGCACTCACTCTATCTATCGCATCACCACAGCATCACTCAGCACCACCACAGCATCACTCAGGAGCACAACAACATTACTATGCGCTACCACAGCATCACTGAACGCCACAGCATCACTCGCGGCCATCACAACATCACTCAGCGCCACCACAGCATCAATCTGTGCAACCATTCAACAACATCTGGTTCAAATATGCTCACTCAATGTTTCAAGCTTTATTACAAACGTCACAAAAAGATGTTAATATTTCACTTCTGGGGAAGGCCCCGGGTCCCAATAGATACCCGGCCGAATTTTTTTTAAAAACAGCGGATTTCCTGACCCGACATCTACTGGGCTTATTCTTGGACGCTGAAATGGAGGGACAGTTCCCACTAGACCTCAGACAGGCCACGATTATACTGATCCACAAGCAGGGGAAACCGACGGACGATTGCTCGTCTTATCACCCCATCTCCCTCCTTAATGTGGAGGCGAAACTGTACGCCACGATCCTGGCACTCCGCATGCGCAGGGTGATAACGGGGTTGGTCCATCTGGACCAGACGGGGTTTATCCCGGAGCGGGCCACAAGATATAATTTGCGGCGGACCCACAACTGGCTCAGGGCAGTAGAAGGTAGGGCTGAGCCCCACTGGTTTCTTTACCTGGACGCTGAGAAAGCGTTTGATGCTGTGCATTGGCCGTTTCTGAAGGGTGTGCTGGAACGTATGGGCTTCGGACCCAAGTACCGAAGTAAGGTGGGTCTCCTGTATACCGGCGCTATTGCTAGGGTTAGGGTTAATGGGACGCTATCGGAGGCATTCCCAATACAAAGGGGCATCAGGCAGGGTTGCCCTTTGTCCCCCCCTGGTGTTCGCCCTCTCTATTGAGGTGTTGGCCTGTGCAATACGGCAAAATGTAAGGATCACTGGGTTCCGCATAGGACCAGCGGATGAGACTGAGGAGAAGGTGTCACTATACGCGGACGACGTCCTGCTTTATGTCACACACCCTGAAACCACGGTGCCGGCCCTGTTTGAGCAGTTGGACAGATATGGTGATAAGATGGCGGATGCTGTGGGCATATGGCTGGGATATCACAAACGCATTTGTGGGGGCAACATCACAATCCCTTGGCATGGATGCACTACAGATGGTGCAAGCACTGCCCCACCTAGCTCCCTTCCCATCCCCCAGCAGGCCCAGTGCTGCCTCCTACTGCCTCACAGTACCATTCGTTCAAGCACAGTACAATTCACACATATACACAAACATACATGCAAAACTATACCTACACACACATACGCACATACCATCACCCTCACCCCATCTGCAGAAGCTACTCTGTACATGCATATGGTATTTCTTGATTCAATTTGACCCCCTTACATCTTCAGTGTGATACTCTGAACTCCTCTGTATAAATACTCTTTACAACAATCTTGCTCTTAGCAGTCTGACTTCAACCGGCATATGCAATATAGGTTTGGTTTCTGGATTTCACAACCTTTTGACACTTGGTTTGGGATTTCCGGTACAAGTAGTACTGCAGTGGTTCACGCACAAACTTCCTTTTATGATGATTCATAGTTCGGATACATAAAAATAGGAGACACTTGTATCAAATATCGAGATATGGCTCCTTAGGACTGAACACAGGTTTGAAAAAAAAAACGAAACTCAATTTATTTTGCAAGGTTTGTAATTGCAGCTCATGGCCTTATTTTAACATTCATATTATGGGTTACCATATCCCCTGTCTTCAGTAGAACAGATAGTTCTTTTTAAATCCCTCCCTCCTTGAGACCTGGCATTTCAAATGTAATTTACTGGACGTGTAAGCCTAGCCAACTTTAGTTTGCTTGTGTTTTTTTTCTTGTTCGAGGTTTTCTTCTCCTGTGTGCGGTGCCTGTAGAACAATGTGCATTTTTTGCCTGACACTTAAAACAATCTTGTCAGAACACATTTCTCATTTTTTATATTTTTTTATTGGATTTGGGAAATACAGTTTCAATACTATTATTTGCAAAGTTTTATATAGCGCTGGCAAGACCCGGGTATATCAGAGTGCTTTACATGAGCTTTATTAATTTCAGTCAGTACAGTTGATTCAAAGGGGTAATAACATAAAGACAGGGCAAGTTAGAAACAATTCTTAAATACACGAATAAGCTAACAGTTATTACCATAAGGAGAAAAAAAAATGTCAGGACAAACAGTCACACAGAAACAGTAAAAAGTTGGCAAGGGAGCAAAAGAAGGGTAATATACATGGGACAGGGCTTCTCATTTATACATTTACTTGGGACAGGGCTTTCATTTATACAATGACTGGAACACAAAGTTCGGCTCATCTTTGGAAGAGGGGGAGCGGAGGCAAAGTTCGGGGCTGTTAAGTGGTGAGGAGATAAATTGAGTGATATAGAGTGGGAGGGAACAAAAATGAGGACTAGAGCATTTGAGCTTCTCATCTGCCGGGAGCAGCCCGCTTTTTCAAGTTTGTTGGAGAGGTACAATGGGGTTGGTTGGTAAAGGGCTTTCTGTGTCATACAAGCAGTCTTGTATGCGGATCTTCCTTCTACAGGAAGCCAGTTTAGGGCCTTGAGGGCTGGGGAAATGTGGTGGAAGCACTTGCAGTCGCTGATTAGCCTGGCGGCTAAGTTGAGCACAGATCTGAGGGGGGGTAAGGTGTGTTTTGGGGGTTCCGGTGAGGATAGCATTGCCCTAGTCAATTTTGGAGAGGACTAGGGATTGAACACCCATTTAAAGTCGTCAGAAGGAATGAAGGGCTTGAGTTTTTTTAAGATGTCAGAGAGTGAGGAGGGCTCCTTTTGCCAAGTTTTAGGTCTCGTAGAGAGACCTATTGGGGTCAAACCAGAAAGCTAAAGCCAGGCGGATTTTGCCGAGTGCATGTGTGTCCGTGCACGCGCTTTCCATTTGCTTACCGAGCCGCCTGCCTGCTTCACACATCAAAGCCATCAGCCTCCCTCCCACCTCCCCCCTAATTGCTTTCACTTTCACGGCCGCGAGGCTATGAGCTACTTCAAAGGGATCCGGTCCCCGCCCCCCGAGCCGCCCCCCCCCCGCCGCTTGAATTTCCCATTTTTGTTGTCAATGGTGCAGGGTACAAAGCAGCATTTGTCTTGCTCAGGTTTCTAGACTTACGTTTTTTCTGTACTTCTTCAAGGAGTGTACATTTTCAAAACGAGAATCACTGTGCTTTGTCGGAGTATGACCACTCCACCTTTGCTAGTCTCAGCTTATTTGCTGTCCTTAAACCCAGCTGAATAAACGGTAATCCTGTGAAAATCACACCATTTCCATGTGTCTGGTAACACACCTGCAAAATATTGGGAGTGCCTTGAAGCAGGTTAAGTGCATGTGTGAAGCGCTGTAAAATTACATGACATTTTCATTTCCAAAATGTCATGATATTTTTATCAGGCACTTACTTTAGTGTTGGCTGGAGCGCAGCAGTGTTCACTGTGCTAAGCTATAGAATGTACACAGCACATAGAGTGTGGATGAGCTGACTGTTTACTCACTGGCACAGGCCCGGCCTTCTACAAAGAGGGGATTTTTCAAATCTGATTAGTTGATGGGCAGGGGTTGTTCAAGTCCTTCGAACTTCCCAAAGTAGGACTTCTAAGGAGCAGGCTTAAGTTTCCAATAAGCAGTTCGTTTCAAAGTATTGGAGATGAAAAGGCCAAAGAAAATAGTCCCTTCATGCTGCAGGCATTAGAAGCAGGGGTCGTCATCCTGACATTTACAAACAACAGGCTCTTTGAAAATACTTTGACCTATTTGCTTGCTCATGAATCCTGTACAGTGCTCTGAAGCCTTTTGGACCAAGTTTGTGCCCCATACCCCTACAGCTGAGATTGTATGTAGATTTCCAGTACATCCCATTGCATTGTGACTTTGAGGAGCCAGTCCTTTCATTCCCTCCCACTCGCTCGCTCCCCTGCTTCCCCACCCCCCCATCCGACTTGAAAGCAAGCCCCTCGCACACCACCATTCCACCATTTGTGCCTCCCATCAGACATCAAAGGCTCTGCTCCCCCGCCCACTCCCCCTTTCCCCCCTGCCACAGAAATGCCGAGAGCTTGTTTTACCTACGAGCTCGCACTGCCACAGATCGTTCTTCTTTTATTCAGTGTTATTTCTATTATCATGCATAATTGTGAACGCTAAGGCATAGCTACAGTGGGGATCGTAAGTAACTGTTACTCCTTAGTAATCTCTCTGTTTGTCATCACTTCACTCCATGATAGTTATACATTTTCCTATCTCTGTGCCACACATTTTCTTTTTGCCTCCTGCGCATTACGGGGAAAGTTTTGGCATATTTCCTTATGCAGTCTTCATACTTTATTTCCATTACAGTCTGTTTTTTTTTACTTTTTAAGATCGGCTCAGCGTCATTGTTGCGCAGCAATCAGGCACGGGAGGGCCCATCTGTCTATCAAGTTCTCCTGAAGTCATTGACACGCAGGACTGAGAGCAGAACCAGTAAACATCATGTTGGCCGGATGCCAACTACGTTTTTTTCTTCACGTATGGTTGAATGGCGCTTTTCACGCGCTACACATATTCTTTATAAACGGGCTTCTTGGCTCACACCGTTTCTGCTGTTCTGTGAGCTGATACGCCGTAATTGACACTGCAGGTAAGCGCATTGGTGCATTAGTAGTTTTATGCCACTATATCTCCTTTGGGAGGATGCTGTCCCCCTGATTTAGCCTGTGTTCCCTGTTCGCTCAGTGCCTTTTAACTCATAAGGCCAGAACAAGGGGTTCTAGTAGCTGCACTTTTAGCCATTTCTCTGATAACCTGATCCAATCACTTAGTGGCGATTATTGGTTAGCCCGTTTTATTTTATATTTTATTATGTCAGGTTTATAACACCTTGCTCCAAGGGTCAGTTCAGATTTCATGGGACTTGGGTTGCTCCTTTGCGTTTTTATGCTCATTTGGTGTCATTGCCAGCCTGGTGGCGATTAAGAAATGTAGCTTTATGTCCTTCTGGATGTGTCTCAACTTTTTATAATTGGTTATGCTCCGCAAGGTTGAACTGGTTCGCAGGGTTTTTTTTTTCCTTGCCAACCTTGATTGGTTTACTTATTGAACTATAGCCGCATATTTCCTTTGGAATAAACCATTGTCCCTTGGCCGCTACCAAGCCCAGAGCAGGGGCTTGGTAGCGCTCTCTCTCTTACACACTCACTCTCTTACTCTCTCTTACACACTCTCTCTCTTACACACTCTCTCTCTCTTACTCTCTCTCTTACACACTCTCTTACACACGCTCTCTCTTACACACTCTCTTACACACTCTCTCTTACACACTCTCTTACACACTCTCTCTCTTACACACTCTCTCTTACACACTCTCTCTTACACACTCTCTCTTACACACACTCTTACACACACTCTCTCACTTACACACTCTCTTACACACACTCTCTCATGCACACACTCTCTCACGCACACAATCTCTCTTACACACTCTCTCTCACTCTCTCACACTTACTCTCTCTCACACACACACTCTCTATCTCTCACACACACTCCCTCTCTCACGCACACACTCTCTCACGCCCACACACACACATTCTCTCTCACTCTCTCTTACACACTCTCTCTTACACATACACTCTCGCTTACACATACACTCTCTCACGCACACACTCTGACGCACACACTCTCTCACACACACTCACTCTCTCACACACACTCACTCTCACACACACTCACTCTCTCACACACACACACTCACTCTCTCACACACACACTCTCACTCTCTCACACACACACACTCACTCTCTCTCACACACACACACACACACTCACTCTCTCACACACACACACACACACTCTCTCACACACACACACACACACCCACTCTCTCACACACACACTCTCTCTCTCTCACACACACTCTCTCTCACACACACTCTCTCTCACACACTCTCTAACACACACACACTCACTCTCTCACACACACACACTCTCTCACGCACACACTCTCTCACGCCCACACACACACATTCTCTCTCACTCTCTCTTACACACTCTCTCTTACACATACACTCTCGCTTACACATACACTCTCTCACGCACACACTCTGACGCACACACTCTCTCACACACACTCACTCTCTCACACACACACACTCACTCTCACACACACTCACTCTCTCACACACACACACACACTCACTCTCTCACACACACACACTCTCACTCTCTCACACACACACACTCACTCTCTCTCACACACACACACACACACACACTCACTCTCTCACACACACACACACACTCACTCTCTCACACACACACTCTCTCTCTCTCACACACACTCTCTCTCACACACACTCTCTCTCACACACTCTCTAACACACACACACTCACTCTCTCACACACACACACTCTCTCTCTCACACACACTCTCTCACACATACACACACTATATCTCTCTCTCACACACCCTCTTTCTCACACACACTCTCTCTCACACACACACACTCTCTCTCTCACACACACACTCTCTCTCACACACACACTCTCTCTCACCCACACACACTCTCTCTCTCTCTCACACACACACACACACACACTCACTCTATGCACCACGACTCTAGCGCCCACACTCTAGCACCCACACTCTAGCACCCACACTCTAGCATCCACACTTTAGCGCCCACAATCTAGCGCCACCACTCTACCCGCCCACCACTCTACCCTCCAACTCACCCATCCAAATCCACCATCCAAGTACTACTACACCCTCCAAATCCACCCTCCGACTACACCCTCTAACTCCATCATCCAACTACACCCTCCAACTCCACACTCCAAATCCACCCTCCAACTCCTCCCTCCAACTACAAATCCATCCTCCAAAAACACCATTCAACTCCACCCTCCAACTCCAACATCCAAATACACCCTACAAATCCACCCTCCAACTACAACTCCAGCCTCCAAATCCAGCCTCCAAATCCAAATCCACCCACAAACTACAACTACAGACTCCAACTCCACCCTCAAAATCCAACTCCACCCTACAACTCCACCATCCAACTCCAACCTCCAAATCCACCATCCAAATCCACCCTCCAAATCCACCCTCCAGCTCCACTCTCCAACTCCACCCTCCAACTCCACCCTCCAACTCCACCCTCCAAATACACCCTCCAACTCCACCATCAAACTACAAACTACACCATCAAACTCCACCATCAAACTCCACCATCAAACTACACCATCAAACTACACCATCAAACTCCACCATCAAACTTCAAATCCTATATCCAAATCCAAATCCACCCTCCAAATCCACCTTCCAAATCCACCCTCCAAATCCAAATACAACTCCACCCTCCAACTCCACCCTCCAACTCCACCATCAAACTCCAAATCCTATATCCAAATCCAAATCCACCCTCCAAATCCACCTTCCAAATCCACCCTCCAAATCCAAATCCAAATCCAACTCCACCCTCCAACTCCAAACCATTGTTGTTTGTAATATCAATGCATGTAAGTCACATAAATACAACCCATATTGCATTACAAATGCTATAGGTGTCACATTTGCAAAAGTTATAACTATTAGCGTTCTCAATGACAAAGCAATTAATTTCACTATTTTTCACAACAAAGCATTAAAATAAAATTGGTCATTTACAATAGCAATAGCTCAAACTTTCCGAATGAGAAACATATTGCATTGCATTTTAACTCCCTGTTAACTTCTGCTGATCTGATGCTCACTTTCACCACACCTCCTTCTCTAACTCCCTATTCTATTCTCGTCTCCTGTGCTGATCTGCTGCTCTCTTCCACCCCACCTCCTTCTTTAACTCCCTGTTCTCTTCTGCTGTGCTGATCTGTTCCTCTCTTCCAACAAACTCCTTCGCTAACTCCCTGTTCTCTTCTCCCGTGCAGAACTGCTGATCTCTTCCGCCCTGCCTCCTTTTCTCAATTCTTGTTCTCTTCTCTTCTCATGTGCTGCTCTGCTGTTCTCTTCCAACCCGCCTCCTTCTTTAACTCCCTGTTTCCTTCTTCTACGCTAATCTGCTGTTCTCTTCCACTTGCCTCTTTCTCGAACTCCCTGTTCTATTCTCCTGTGCTGATCTGCTGCTCTCTTCCACCCACCTACTTCTCTAACTCCCTGTTCACTTTTCTTCTCCAGAGCTGATCTGCAGCTCTCTTCAACCCGCCTCCTTCTCTACCTCCCTGTTCTCTTCACCCGTCCTGTTCTGCTGCTCTCTTCAACAACACCTCCTTCTTTAACTCCATGTTCTCTTCGCCTCTGCTAATCTGCTGCTCTCTAAAACCCGCCTCCTTCTTTAACTCCCTGTTCTCTTCTGCTGTGCTGATCTGCTGCTCTCTTCCACCCTCCTCCTTCTCTAACTTCCTGTTCTCTTCTGCTGTGCTGATCTGCTGCTCTCTTCCACCCGCTTCCTTATTTAACTCAATGTTCTCTTCACCTGAACTGATCGGCTGCTCTCAAATACCCTGCCTCCTTCTTTAACTCTGTTGTATTTTCCTGTGCTAATCTGTTGTTCTCTTCCAACCGCCTCCTCTTGAACTCCCTGTTCTCTTCTCTTCTCCTGTGCTTATCTGCTGCTCTCTTCAACACGCATCCTTCTTTAACTCCCTGTTCTCTTATAATATGCTGATCTGCTGCTCTCTTCCACATACATCCTTCTGTAACCGCACACACACATACATACAACCACGCACACACACACATACAACAACACACAGACAACCACACACACAACCACACACATCTATCGCCCTCACTCTATCTATCTATCGCCCTCACTCTATCAATCGCCCTCACTCTATCTATCGCCCTCACTTTATCTATCGCCCTCACTCTATCTATTGCCCTCACTTTATCTATCGCCCTCACTCTATCGCCCTTACTCTATCTATCGCCCTCACTCTATCTATCGCCCTCACTCTATAGATCTATCGCCCTCACTCTATAGATCTATCGCCCTCACTCTATCTATCTATCGCCCTCACTCTATCTATCGCACAACAACAGCATCACTCAGTGGCACCACACCATCACTCATGGGCACCACAACATCACTGAATGCCACAGCATCACTTGTCGCCACCACAACATCACTCAGCGCCACCACAGTATCAATGTGTGCAAACATTCAACAACAACTGGTTCAAATATGTTCTCTCAATGTTTCAAGCTTTATTACAAATATCACAAAAATTTTTGATATTTCCCTTCTTTTCTTATATTTTAGTCACAATAAAATACACTGAACATAATCTTCACAAAAGTTAATAACAAAAGTTTAAGCTATTGCCATTATAAATTACAATAACTTTTATTTAAGTATTAATGAATTTTTTTTAAACCATTGTTATTTGTAAAATCAATACTTCTAAGTCGCGTAAATACAAAACATGTTGCATTAAAAATGCTATAGGTGTAACATTGTCAAAAAAATAAAAGTATTAGCATTGTAAATGGCAAAACTATTAATTTCACAATTTTCAAAAATAACATAAATAACAAATTTGTCATGCACAAGACAAATAACTCAAACTTTCCTAATGCGAGACCCATTGCATTGCAAATGCTTGTTGATGTGGTTGTTATGTGAGAGAGTTTGTTGTCTATATTGAAGCCAAGTGATTTTGCTGAGTTGGATAAGGAGAGTGAGCAATTAAGGGCAATGAGGTCTGAGAGCCAGCCTTGGATGGGGAGCTTGTTGTTTTTGGGTGAGAAGAGAATGATTTCGGTTTTATTAAGGTTACATTTGAGGTGATTGGCAAAGAACCAGGA
Organism: Lissotriton vulgaris; assembly: GCF_964263255.1. NCBI lineage: Eukaryota > Metazoa > Chordata > Amphibia > Caudata > Salamandridae > Lissotriton > Lissotriton vulgaris. Next base: position 24,145 of record NW_028249969.1, read on the forward strand.
TTGGATCTTACTCAGTGTGTTGTTAAGGTGAATAATACCGGAGTGGGATTTGATCTTGTAGTACAATTGGGTGTCGTCCGCATAGAGATGGTAGTTAATTCCTGCTTGTTTCAGAATTAGGGTAAGGGGTTCCATAAAGAGGTTGAAGAGGGAGGGGGAGAGAATGGAGCCCTCGGGGATGCCTAGGGAGACTGGAATGGGGTTGGAGAGGCAGTCCTTGATTTTGATTTGTTATGTTCTGTGTTGGAGATAGGAGGAGAACCATTTGAGGACTAGACCGTTGATGCCAAAGCGGTCTTTGAGTGAGTTAAGTAGGGAGGAGTGGTTAACTGTATTGAAGGCAGCGGAGAGGTCGAGGAGAATGAGTAGGCAGGACTCACCATTGTCAAGGAACCGGTGGAGGTCATCAACACTATTTAGCAAGGCAGTTTCCGTGCTGCATCCTTTTCTGAAACCGGATTGCAACTAGTCAAGTAGGTTAAAATTGCAGATGTAATTGTCAAGTTGTCAGAGAGCACATTTTTCCAGGACTTTAGATAAGAGTCGGAGGTTCGAAATGGTGCGAAAGTTATTAGGGTCATTGGGGTCAGCAGATGGGTTTTTGAGGATGGGTGTGATTTGACCGAACTGGAGAGAGTCAGGGACACACCCCGTGGCAAAGGAGGAGTTAATGATAGAAGTCTAGTAAGGGGCGATAATGTGTTTGAGATCTTTTGCCGAGGAAGTCGGCTTAAGTTTGGAGATGATGTTGAGGACTTCATGTTCGGTAACAGGATGAAAATTTTGCCAGGAGGCATTATTTTTCAACTATATGTTGGAGGGGTTGGATTCAGGAGAGAAGGAAATGGGACTGTGAGTTGGGGGATTGGGATGAAGGGGCGGGGTTAACAAGGGCGGCAGGTCTAAGAAGACATCGACAGCAGGTTGATTTTGGTGATTTTATCAAAGAAGAAGTTAGCAATTTCTTCACATCTCTCTGAAGAGGCAATGAGCTCAGGGGGAGAGGATGCTGTTTGTTTTCATACTACATAGAACAATTCTCTAGGGCTATTTTTGGCACGATAAAGTTGTGATCGAAAAAAGATGGCGTTTTCCTTTGGGGCGTGGCTTGGCCGTGCAGTGGAATGGCCGCACTTTAATGCGGCTCCGCCGGTCGAGCTACATAAATCCGTCAAATATCCGCTATCAATGCCGGTTGACAGGAACCACACATAGCGCCGAGAGCAGGGACAAAAATAACTGCGCCCATTCAAGTTTGGGAGCTGTACCCCCTCGGAGGCTGAAGCTGCGCTAGGAGACGGCCCGGGACCGGAGCGAGGCCTGTGTGACTGGCGGCGCCGGGGGCTTGATTGGTGGGAACCCTCGCGGTGCAAGCGGACGAGCTCGATGCGCAGTGGGCGGAATCGTCTGCGCCCGCTGAGAGCCCCCCCGGGAAGCACTGACGGCTTCGGGGAAGAGGCTCGAGGATCCGACACTGCAGTGGGGGTGCTGGTGTTCGTGGCCCGTTGCGGGCTGCCCGGCGGCTGGCGGAGGCTCTGGCGGGACCTCGCTGACGACGGAGTTCTGGGGTCCGAGTTGTGAAGGTCCGAGTTGTGAAGCTGCGACCGGGAGGGCCGGGCGCTGCTGGGTGGTTCGGGCGGCCGGTGCCCCTGCACCTGGATACACAGAACTGCGTGGGGGAGTAAATCGGCCCAGGAGGCCCCGGGGCTCGCGCAAGGCGAATCCTGTTGAAATAGCCACCATTTTGTGGAGGGCTGGAGATGCTTGGTGCGGCCTATGAAGCGGACCTAAATTGAATGCTTTGAGAGGCAAACGTAACAGCGGCCGGAAGATATACATCGGCCCAATTGCCTAATATTATTGAGGGCATTGTTGCGAGTGGCAGAGGGTGCAACAAACAAAAAGGTAAAAGGCAGGATGAATGTTGGCAGCAGCCCTGTGGTGAAAGTTAAGTGTGGGTCACCCTTCTGACGACCACGTGAGGTACAACAGGAGCACCCCGGCATAATATAAACCCACCAAATAGGCAGAAGAAGAAGCAGGGAACGTATTCTGCAGGCAAGTGGAGGTACTACCCTACGGGCCGGGTCCTGGCGTGAGCACCCTCAGGGGCATTGGAGGACTGGGGAGGAGACCAACGAGGGGGTGACTGTGCCTGAAGACCCACGACGACTAGAAGGTGAGATGGTGACATCTGGGGTACAGCTGTAAAAAGAGATGTACTGCATTGGGATATAGAGACAGGCGGAAGACCACATTCCTGTGGAAGCGTTGCAGACACCTACAGAACAACAAAACATTGTGCCGAGGCTGACCTCACAGGTTGGTGGCGTCGATCTGTGCGATAAACGAGGGTCGCTGGCCGACCTCAAGTTGAGGCTTTGTGTGGAAGATTGTGGAGTCTGGCTGTGCGGACATTGAGCCCATGGTTACGCCAGAAGAGGAAGGGTCCGAAGACTGCCGACATCTGACCTGCCTTGAGCTCCCGAGATAGCAGGCGTAGGCTGAGATCAGTGAGCGTGCAACTGCACGGGAACACCTGACCCGGTAGGAGAATGGGTAAGGCCGCGACAAGACAACCTCGGCTTACTTTTGATAAAAAATCGAATAAATCGACTGAGACTGACGTGGGCGGTGGGACCCCTGCGGAAGATGCGACTACTAGTCAACCACCAGAGGAAGATATCCGATCGATGTTCTGAGATCTGAAAACCAGCCTACAAGGCATAGATTCCAAAATGGACATGCTTGCGGAGCATATGGATAGAATTACGCAACGTATGGATAAGCAAGAGGGACGAGTGAGCATTTTGGAGATGAGAGTGACGAAGACTGAGAAGGGATAGACTGAACTGGAAAAGAAACTGAGAGGGATGGACAAAGTTCTGGCTGTGATTCAGCAAAAGAACCAGGATTTGGAATCAAGAGGAACAATGTAAGCATCACAGGAATTGCTGAAACAACGAAGATTCAGAACATGGAGCAGTATGTAGAAACCATGATGAAAGACCTTTTAGGGCCCGACCTGTCCCCAATGTTTCTGATCGAAAGAGCACACAGATCACTAGGTCCTAGGCCGCAGCCGGGAGCAACGGGGAGGCCAATATTGGCGAGAATACTTAACTACAGAGATCGGGACACGATACTCCGCCTAGCTCGAGAAAAGGGAGATATTCAATACCAGGGGAATAATATTGCAATGTATCCCCACTTTACACTGCAGGTGCAGGTGGCCCGCAGGGAATTTATTCCCGCGAACAAAATATTCCAGCAGCTCGCAACAAAATATGCAATGATCTATCCATCAAAGCTGCGTATCCAAGGGCCTGGTAAACCAACGTTTTTCACGGATGCTAAGGCAGCGTGGACATACGCGAAACAAATGGCGAAGGATCACAGGCAGCAGAAGGAATCGGCTAACGGACAGTCGGAGGGCAGACTCAGTGATACTGATTGAACTGTCTGAATTAGCACGCGGATCGCTGTCATCTGTAGGACACTTGAGGTATTGTGAACCACGTACTGAACATAACTGGTAAGATGGGAGCTCTGTCCTCATGTACGGGAAATGCAATGTATACCACATTTAACAAGTCCCTGACAAAATGTATAGACTGTTATTGCTAAGAGGTTCCTTGACGTCTGGCTGTGATGTTGAAGCTCGACCACCCTGCCATGAGTGCAGGGGAGATTGCCGGTGAACTTGCGTACCCTGTGGGATGATTCCCGTTTGTTGGCTATTGCATTTAGTTTGGGCACTGTTATGGGTACAGGGTGGGTGGGATACACAACCTGTTTGGAGGGTTGGTGTGGGTTGGGGGGATGTTTGTTTTTGAAAGTATATTTGAACTGCCACAAAACCTCCGATTTCGCACCCATGAAGAGAGTCAGCCATGTACCGAGATGGGCTCACATTCACAGGGAGGTGATGTCTGGATGCGTCCCTCGGCGCCAGAGGGCTCTTACCCTGCTATCCTTCTAGGGACATATGGCCACCTAAAGTGGTGTTGGGAAAGGCCTCATCTGGAAGCAGCGGTATGGGGACACGCAACAGTAGTGTCCCTCTGTGTAAAGCAGGAAACGGCTTAACGACCTACCGCAACCCTGATGAGCGGCAGTAGGCGGTAGGGGTAGAAGGATTACCCTAGATGGACTTAGCAAGTTGCAAGTATTACTTTGACACTTTCCACTGAACAACTGTAGATAGATAGCACTCACTTATTCATTTTTTCACACGGTCCTGAAGAATCGCCCCAGATCTCTCCTAGGCAGCTTGATGGCGAGAAACATGTTGACCACTAGGGAGTAGAGTAGAGTTTCCTGCACCTAATTCAGAGAACAAATGACCCTCCCTGTTAGCCTTTTAACCTAGGTAAGGTACCTAATTGAATAAAGCATCACTGAGGAATCCTTAACCTATTTTTAACTCACAACACTGACATCTACACTAGACTAGGCCCCTCGCCCCCACTGCACACTTAGGGCGGAACAAAAGATCTCCGATAAAGAGCCCCTTTAAGGGTGCCTGTTGGGCATTGCAGCGCCAGCCCAACGAGAAGCAGGCTCATATGATGAAGCATGACACCTAGCTTGCTGGGTGTGTGAGAGCCCTAGTTCCACAAGGAGGAATTCCCCTCCTCCTTCCACTTGTTATTAGCCCGTGTTCTGTCACCACCTTTTGACTCTCTCCACTAGACACATCTGACTAGTTGGAGTCCGGTGACTACCTTGCCACCTAGGAACTGCGTACCTATTCTTTGGTTTACGGACTCCTGGAGAGCCATGCACCCACCATCGGAATGCAAGGTCACGCCTAGACTACTGGCTGGTCTCTAAAGACCTTCACACCTGGCTGGCTGATGCCACACACCTTTCTCGCCCCTTTTCGGATCACGCGCCGGCCCAGATAAGACTACGCATACCTCTTGCATATGTTCAGCCATTTGCTTGGAGATTTACATCAGGGGCCCTTTTAGACCTAGTTTTCGTGAGGAGCTACGTAATAGGATCGCTGAATACTTCACTCTGAATGAGGGCACAGTGGACTCGCCGTGTATGCTCTGGGAGGCCTTTAAGGCGGTTATAAGAGGCGACTGCATAGCACTCAAAACAGGGGTACTGAAGGATATACGTAATACACTCAGCAGGCTTGAGAGCGAAATCAGGGAGCTAGAACAGTCGCAACTGCAAAGCACGTCACCTGAGATTACAGCAAAGATTAGATCTAAACTAACAGAATTCCAGGATGAGGAGATAGGGAGACGGCATATCTCAACAAACATGCTCAGGCCAGACGATACGGGGAGAGTGATAGACCAGGTAAAACATTGGCTGGACTGCTCAGTACACCTAGGGGAGCGACTTACATAACTGAACTACACACGAACAGTGGGGAAATAGTTAGAACGCCACCTGGGATATTGAGTGAAATGTCCCTGTACTACAAACGCTTATATACATCCAAAACAGATCTGTCGCAGGCGAACATAGCTGAATATCTGGATGACATAGGGCTGGCCTGGTTTAATGATAGTGCCCGACAATATATGGAGCTACCTTTTACAACTGAGGACGTTAAGCAAGTCATACATAGTATGCCTACAGGTAAAGCCCCGGGGATGGATGGTTTAACAGCTGCATTTTATAAGGAATATGCAGATATTCTAGCCCCAAGGTTACTACAAGTATATATGGAGGCCATTGAGACTGGAGAGCTCCCACCGACGCTTCGTTAAGCCACTATAATCACTATACTAAAGTCGGAGAAGGACCCGACAGAGCCGGATTCGTACCGCCTACTGTCTTTGATAAACCTAGATGCCAAAATTTACGCCAAGCTACTGGCAAACAGGCTGCAGCTTATGCTATCGCAGATAGCTTTGTTGGACCAGTCTGGCTTCATACCGGGCCGCTCCACTGCTCACAACCTAAGAACGATCTTTGGCGTGCTTCACTACCTGGCCCCCATGTACAGGCCTCAGCTGCACTCTTGGACGCTACAAAAGCGTTTATCTCCCTGAAGTGGAAGTTCCTCTTCATTCTATTGACACGCATGGGATTTAGCCCCTTATTTATTAAGCAGATCCATATTTTATATACAAATCCAACAGCGAGAGTTAAGATAAATGGGCATATTTCTGAGTCGTTTACCATTACTAGGGGGACGAGGCAAGGTTGCCCACTCTCGCCACTGCTGTTTGCTATAGCCACAGAACCGCTTGCTGCCAAGCTCCGTCAACATCACGCACAGAAAGCATTGGTTTCACGACTAGGGGCATTTTAATTTCACTGTACGGGGATGACATGACTATTTACACGACTAACCCAGGAGACAATTTTGATGTATTGATGAGGGAACTCATACGATATGGTGGCCTGATGGGAATCCAGATGAACTGGAAGAAATCTGTGATGCTTCCACTCACTGACACCACAATTCCGTTCGACTCCGAATTCCCAATACAATGGGCAGAAGGAGAGACGAGATATTTGGGTATTCGAATAAGTAGATCCTTGCAAGAAATATGGCTGGCCAACTATGGTAGGACAATGGACTGGCTGGAGAGTAAAATACCCAGATGGAAGGGTCTTCCACTGTCTCTGACAGGGCGAATAGCCATCGCAAAAATGGTAATATTGCCCAAATGTTTATATTTATTCGTAAATATTCCTATGCCGCTGAATGTTCAATTTTTTAAGAGACTACGATCAAACATACTGGAGCTGGTGTGTGCGAGCAGACAACCACGGATTTCGTGGAACGTATTGATGTTGCCATTCACGCAGGGAGGACCAGGGGCGCCGGATTTTGAGTTCGTGCATTTTTGGCATCATCCTACACCGTACCAACCACACGTAGCAATCGAAATAGACAGGATAGCACCACTCCCGCTTAACACGGCCCTTTATAAACCATATAAACGTCCACAACAGGAAATTGACACAGTAGAGGCGGTGAGGTGGGCGTGGCAGGGAATAGCGAAGAGAGCGCGACAGGAGGTACTGTATGCACACTCTATGCCCTTAGGGGAAAACCCCCTACTAAGTCCATTATTAGACAAAGCAATTACACTAAGGGCTCAGTCACATAAGCTTGAGATAGGAAGCAACCTCTTTCCAGATGGCTAGTTTCTGTCACTAACAAAGATGTGCGTGCCGCAGACGCCCACTGCGTCAGATATACTTTTATATTATCAGATCAAAGCAGCATGCAGATCCAGATATAGAGAATTTCCGGGTGAGCCGCCCACCCTACCTGCCCTGGAGAATGTCTTAACAAACCCATCACCCCGTAAACTTATCACACGTATCTATAGCATTACACAGGAAAAATCTCAATCGCTTATACTACTTCCAGGGCGGAATGGGAAAAAGAGGCTGCCTTCACAATCACTGACAAACAGTGGCAGTTCTGCTGCTCTCAGTTGGAACATCTGTCGCCGAACTACAGATTACGGCTAATACATTTGAACTTTCTACATAGATTGTACCGAACACCAGCGCAGCTGCAACGTATGGGTTTACACCCAGATGCGAGCTGCTGGAGATGTGGAGTTCAAACCGCCACATTTACCCACCTTGCTTGGGATTGTGGACCCGTGGTGCAATATTGGGCGGACATCTTCAGACACATAGGACACATAATAAATGCCTCAATGCTAGCAACGCCGATGATGGCACTACTGGGGTATGTGCAGGAAATTCCAAAAGAACACCAAAAACTTGTAGCCATGATGATGTTGCTGGCAAAACGACAGGTGGCTATTCACTGGAAGAGGCAGAACCCACCTACAATAGCTGAATGGGTTAGGGCTGTCACATATTGCAAGGATCAACTATCCGTATTTTGGGAATTAATGCCGAGCAGATCTCGGCTGCAGGACATCTGGGAACCTTTTACTGATTGGTTGCGACTGGGAGGAATAGACCTTAGGAGGGGCTAGGGATAAATATGGCGGCTAGCTGGGCCTATATGGTGGAGCACTGAGGGCGACATGAAGATAGTGATTGTACCATTGAGCATTGACTGAATGGGATGTAGGGCGCCTAACGTGTGCAGGCAGACGAAACGCGGATGACATGGCAGACTGAGTGGCATGCACTGGGAGAGGCTAGCCTCTTGTTTGATAAAATGGCAGTTGGGGGGAGGTGGTCTTTTCGGGGTGGTCTAATGTTTTAATGTCATTGAATATGTTGAAGATCGCTTTCATGAAAAGATGCATACGGGTAAAACTTTGCTGCCTGCCCTTTGGGGTATAGGCTACAAAGCTGTGTATCACCATCAATATTGACAAGCCGCCGGCCTCAGGGTGGTAGGCAGATGGCAGTGTAAGTTGAGCAGTAAGCAATAAAAAAAATTGGAAAAAAAATAGATGGCGTTTTCCTTGAAGATGTGTTTCTTGTACTTTGATCTAGCGGATCTGAGGAGCGCTAGATGGGAGGGAGAGGGGCGTTGTCTTTAAGTTCTTTCAGTCAGTCTAAGAGAACGTCTTTCATTGTTCAGATCGGTGTTAAACCAAGATTTGGATGGGATGTTTCTTTGTTTTGTTTGTTTGGGAGGGGCTAATTGATCCAGCACATCCTTGACTTTCTCATTGAAATGCTCAGTGAGCTTGTTGGCTATATATATATATATATATATATATATATATATATATATATATATATATATATATATATATATATATATATATATATATATATATATATATATATATATATATATATATATATATATTTCATCAAACATTTCCCTCAAGAGAAACACGAGTCGCACAGAACTTGCCTTTAACAATTTATTTCGTGCAGGGTAACAGGACAAGGCATCTTTTCCAACATGTTTCGTTTTTTCCAAAAACTTTTTCAAGGTTGTGCCTGCCACCAAGTCAGTCTGTTGGTTTGCCACAGGTAAGATTTGATGAATTCCATCCACTCAGGATCCCCCACAGACCCATGTCCTCACCACATCTTCAACAAAGCGGACTCCGTCATAGCACCGCACCTCCGAGACGTCATCAACTGCTCCTTCAACTCCGCCACCTTCCCGGAAGACTGGAAACACGCTGAACTCACCGCCCTTCTGAAAAAACCCACAGCGGACCCCACCGAACTCAAAAATTACCGCCCCATCTCGCTCCTTCCTTTCCCGGCCAAAGTCATCGAGAAAGCTGTCAACAACCAGCTCGCCGCCTTCCTCGAAGCCAACAAATCCCTTGACTCCTCACAATCTGGCTTCCGAGCAAAACACAGCACTGAGACCGCCCTCATCGCAGCAACAGACGACATTCGAACCCTACTGGACAATGGAGACACAGTCGCCCTCATCCTCCTCGACCTCTCTGCAGCATTCGACACAGTCTGCCACAGCACCCTTCTACAACGCCTCAATAACATCGGAATCCAAGGAAAAGCTCTTGAATGGATCACCTCGTTCCTCACCGGAAGAACCCAGAGAGTCCGCCTCCCACCATTCAAGTCCGAGGCCACTGAAGTCATCTGTGGCGTACCACAAGGATCCTCACTCAGCCCCACCCTCTTCAACGTATACATGAGCCCCCTCGCGGCCATCGCCCGCCAACACAACCTCAACATCATCTCTTACGCGGATGACACTCAACTAATCCTCTCTCTCACCAATGACCCCAGCACCGCCAAAACTAACCTACACGAAGGAATGAAAGAAGTTGCCGAATGGATGAAACAAAGCCGTCTGAAACTGAACTCAGACAAAACAAAAGTCCTCATCTTAGGTACATCCCCCTCTGCATGGGACGACTCCTGGTGGCCGGAAGCCCTTGGAAAAGCACCCATCCCGACAGACCACGCACGGAACCTAGGCATCATCCTGGATTCTTCACTCTCAATGAACAGACAAGTCAGCGCCGTATCCTCCTCCTGCTTCAACATTCTTCGCATGCTCAGAAAAACATTTTGCTGGATCCCCACCGAAACAAGGAAAACAGTCACCCATGCTCTGGTCACGAGCCGACTGGACTACGGAAACACCCTCTACGCAGGCACTACCGCTAAACTCCAGAAGAAACTCCAACGAATCCAAAACGCCTCAGCCAGGATCATACTAGACATTCCACGCAACGAACACATCTCTGGTCACCTTAAAGACCTCCACTGGCTACCCGTCAATAAGAGGATCACCTTCCGTCTGCTAACCCACGCACACAAATCACTCTACGACATCGGACCAGATTGCCTCAACTCTCGACTGTCCTTCTACACCCCCTCCCGCCAACTACGTTCTTCCAACCAAGCCCTCGCCACTGTACCTCGCATCAACAAGACCACCATGGGAGGCAGATCTTTCTCATACCTGGCTGCTAAAACATGGAACTCACTCCCCGCTTACCTTCGCCTTACCCAGAACCACCTAGCATTCAGAAAGCAACTTAAAACGTGGATATTTGACAAGTAATCCTCCTCCCCTTCTAAGCGCCTTGAGACCCTCTGGGTATGTAGTGCGCTATATAAATTCTCTGACTTGACTTGACTTGACAATGTTTATTGGCTCTGAATAGCTCCGCCCATTTCGGAATCACTTCCTTTAGATGACTGCATTATGGTACCTGTAGTGTTACCAGCGTCCGATTTTGACTTTTTATATATATATATACTATAACAGGTATGTAGAGTTCCATACAGTGAAAACTACTAGAAAGCATATGCATACAAAACATATGTTTTGTAGACACATTGTGGATTTGGGATATCATACAAAAAGTTTATCTAAAGTTGTGAGTGTTCCCACCAACGACCTTAGATGAGGTTACATCCAGTGCAGTTGGGGTGCTGAACCCTTCTCATGTGCCCGAGTTGCATAGGTAAATAGTAATAGCAGTACTTAAACCCTTCACTGCGGCGTCTATTCCGCCGCAGTGCTAAGGGGGCGGGGCGGAAATGCGGCAGGCGCATGCTGGTGACGGAACCGCTCCGTCACCAGCGTCGGTTGCGCTGTGCTTATGACGGAGCGGTTCCGTCATGGCCCCGCCCGCTCAATGGAACGCTCAGCGCAGGCGCGGAATTCGCGCCACGCAGGAGCGTCGGGCGGGCCATGACGGAACCGCTCCATCATCAGCACAGCACCACCGCAGCTGATGACGGAGCGGTTCCGTCATCAGCAGGGGAGGGGTTACAGTAGAAGAGACATAAGAGTGATGATATAGCTGAAGACCATTGTCTGGCATTGCCTCCATCCACTTGTCATCACCCAATTCACTCAAGTCTGATCCTACCTACTTCTAAGCTGTGTATGTTGTTCAGGGGCTCTGTACATTCACCCAGGATAATATGCTACGTAGCTAAATACTTATAAGTTCCCAAAGGCGAAACCCATTGGCTTTGTCAGAGCTCGTTTCTTTACTGGTTAACCCAAATATGGCTTTTGTGCTGTTCTCAACTCCTATATAAATCGAAGTCCGCTTCAGTATCCCATTGATTGGAAGAGTTATAGTCCCTGAGATCATTCCTGGGAACAGGCTTCTTTTCTGCAAGCTCCACAGCTGGTTCGCGCCTTGAAATCTGTTAGCACAGATTGAGCAATATAAGAAACATATACCCCTGTTGAAAGAGCCAAAGGTGCTTCCACATAAACTTGCCTCAGGGCAGCATGAACTTTTTTACTCAGCCTAGGGGTTGGGTGGGCTGAGCTGCACCATGTGCAGTGGTGCTGTGCCGCGGCAGAGAGAAAGCGAGCTGGTAGGCGGGTGTTGAGCAGTGTCATAAGGTGACCTGAGATTTTCCCAATCACTGACTCATTGATATTTAAGTCCTGTCTCGAAACCAAATCTCACTATTGCTACCTTAAACTGCGATTTCCTTCCTACTGAACCCCCTACATGAAGGGTTGAGGAGGTCTGATACCTTGTCCTCATTTGTTTCGTGTGCTTAAAGAGCCTGTCATGTCCCCAGCCTCAGGCACTCAAAGCGCACTCACCTACTTTAACTTTTGAATGGATTTAAGACTTCTGCACAATTTATGTGACACCGATTGACTCAGCATCTGGAAACATTAACTTGTGGCTTGGAAAATCTATATGTAAGTATGTGTCAGCACTTGATTCAGAGCTTGGAAATTTACCATTTATATACCAAACACTTCTCTTAATATTGCATAATCTGAGCTCTGTGATTTAATTGTGTATTCACTATTGATTGAGGGCAGCTAACTATAAGTATAGGTGGACAGCCAGGAATAAAATTAAGCTGACTCTTTTAGGCGCAACACCACTAAATAAATAAATAACAATACAATGGCTGGCAATAGGAAAGGCCTCCTGCCTCTACGCATTTGGGGGTACAGATCTGTCACTAAAATAGGTATGATATAAGGAGTGGGTTAGAAAAAGCGAATAAAGCAAACCACAAGTGAAACAATTTCTGTAAAAAGTTGCACAAAAATTGTTGCTCGCCCTTTATTTAATTTATATAGTTTTTACAGGCCCATAAGGTAATTTATCAACAAACTGTATCTAACAAGCATTGACATAGCCAATAGGTCTCGCTTTTGGGACCTTATAAGCATTTAGTTATGCAGCACAATATCCTTGGTGCAACAACATCAACTGTTGCATGGCTAAACACTTATAAGGTCCCAAAGGCGAGACCTATTGGCTATGCCAATGATTGTTTCTCTTGCAGCGCCTCTGAAGAAGTAATAAAGCTGACAGAAACGAACGAATGCGAAGCAAGGAGGTGAGAAGGACACCATAGCCAACCAATACTAAGCAATGAGCAGGCGGGCTCTGGAGCCCACTGTAAGCTAACAAAATGTTGCGCATAAACAGCTCATGCACTGCTGTAGGCGAAACCTTCGAATTCTCAGCTGAAATACCTTAAATACAGCACATGTGCTTCTACAAACTGAGTAGCTCACATTCATATTAAAGTCTTCAGTGGGAAACAAAGAAAAATCATAGATGCTTGATAAAGGCACTATACTTATTTTCTGAAATAGTTTACCACAAATAGGTGTTTGGTAATAAAAAATGGCTGGATGCCAGCAATGCGTGTGGCTTTAATTTGTCTTCTCTCGCCTGAAAATGCCTCTGCTTTAATAGAAGTCAAGGGGAGGCATACATTCTCACAACAGTTTTTTTTTAAATCTCCCTTTCCTGTTCATAAATGTCGGCATGTATGCTCAAGTTGCTCTCTTTATGAGAAGGGACTGGACACCTCTATCAAAGACCTGTAACATTCACTGAAGCATTGTTGATGGTCAGGGCCGTTCCTCAGTGAGACTGAAAACCAAGGGCTTCTATCATGGGGTTAAGCCCCCGATTAAAAATTTGCAGGAGGCGGTGTGAAAGCTTTACTTAATGCGACTGCATTTACGCTTCAAGAAACCATTGTGTTTTCACAATAGAACCTTGCAGAATGATGATAAGAGGGCTGCGTTTGACATTGACAAACGAAGTGGTAGGGATGACACTGTTGTATTTTTCACTTAACAGTAAGACACTAAAAACCTTCCTCTTTAAGGTGCATCGTCTCGTAGCAGCACTCGCCACAGAACAGGAAACAGCTATGCACGCGCAGGGTCTCATTTAAGCAAAGCAGAGTGCAGAAAAGTGCGGGAGCTTACCGGAGGCTGCAGAGAAAGGAAAGGAGACGACGGCACTGTGTACGGTGGGTTCATATTTAGATGTGGCTCCTCCATGCTGGGTTGTTTTCCTCATTTATGAAAACAAGCGAAGATGAGAACACGTGAGGAGAAAGAAGACAAGCATTGGCCGCGCGGCCCGCAAAAGTGAAAGTGATCGCGATCAAAGACAGATGGCGGCTGCGCACGTGCACGCTCGCTTGAACGCAATCGTTAGGCCTGTGGCAGCACTTCGAAAACCCACACACTAAATTTCTGGCAGGGCAGCGCATGCGCTGGCTCAGCGAGACTTAACAAGGGCCTCAGTGCTGCTACATCTAACCATCAGTCAAGAACCTGTTGGAGAATTGATGTTGACTCACAATCAATTTAAAAGTTCTAAGACCCCTGAAATTTCAACTTTACTATCACCAATCCAAAACCAACAAGTGTGTCCAAAGGGGTTTGAAGAAAACCCTCATTTTAGACCGCCTCATCAGATTATTAACCCAAGTATATACCAGACGACAATCTCCTCAAATCTAGTAGTTAAGATTTTCTGTCACTATTAGAAGATGACATGACAAAGAATAATGAATCCGCAAATTGGCACAAGGTGTCGTCAGCATTAAATGGGATGGTATCTGTTCTTTCAAGACCATATTTTTAAAAATAAGTATAACAACAAAATTGGAAGCCTCACTGGAAAACACAGATGGGAAATTGAACACGCTAATAATCTGTGCACAAAAAGAGGCCAGTAGGGTAAAACTTGCAAATGTCCTAACCAATGCAATCAATGATTTTAGAAACAATTCTAACTCCAACCAAGTCCTTATTGCCCCAAACAAACATTATAAATCGGCAATCACTTCCATATCAAAAACAACTCAGACAAAAGAGATTACAATGAAAACTTTCATAGCACACATACTCAAGAATTTTCATTTGAATGAAAGACCGGGAGTGCAGGATTATGTAGTCTTTTCTTTAATTTAATTTAACAGCAGCTATAGAAAACTGTAACATGCCAAGGTAAGTTATTTTTTTTAAAACTACGATGCATATGAATATGTGAGAACTATAAGTCTCTTGAGGCCCATGAGCAGTGGCCAATCAGGTTTCAGGTGACCATAAAAGCAATGATAACTAGAGAAGGGCGATCTCTTCTTCTTGCTGAGAGGTTCCGTTGTAATTCAGAAACTTTAATTTTTATTATTCTTGTTTTTGTTCTGTAACTAAAAAGTAAATAACAGGGGGGGAGGAGCTTCGCGGGCAACCAAGATGGCCGCGTAAGCTCGGAGCTCCGCGGACCTTCCGATCCTCCGCAAATATCCTGCCTGAAATCCTGATCCACGAGGGTGGATACTAGTTGCTGATGGTCCACTGAGGCGAAAACCGTTTTCAGATCACAGATCGGTGTTTCCTACGCTGAGCTACGTCGAGTGGGACTCCGTGCCAGTGCAGTGCCATTGTCTCTTCGGACTTCGCCACTACGCACGACCGACTTGCGGAGTGCCTGCCTGTCGTCTTCACCGGTGGGATGTTACTGCTCTCAGTGCGTTCCTGAGGCGGCCTCCTACTGTCCGGCCCGGACAAGATCTCCGGCTCACTGGGCTCAGGCTGACCTGGCATAGCCCTTTGTTCTTATCGGACCTAACATGGCGGGCAAAGGGGACCCCGACAAGACTTCGGGCAAGGGCGTCCACGGCAAAACACAGCAGCAGCAGAACAGGATTGAGCGCTATACCCAGCCAAAGACGCCACCTGTTACCGGACCCTCTGCCAAGACCCTCCCGCCCTCGGGCTCGCCGGACGGCTCGGAGCCTACCCTGAGTGACATCATGGGGGCCATTACTAGTTTTCGGGCGGACATGCAGCAACAGCATGAAGTCCTTACACATAAAGTGGACACTATGGCCGTCGACCTGACTCTCATTAGAGCCGACTTGGGTAAAACTAACGATCGAGTCAAGAATCTGGACATTAAGACATCCAGCCTGACGGTCGACGTCTCGGACCTGCAAACGGAGGTCCGGAACCTGCAGAGGACCGCAGAACAATTCTCAAGGCGGCTGGAGGACTTTGAGAGCCGTGCAAGGCGGCAGAACGTCCGCATTGTCGGGGTACCGGAGGGTTCAGAGGAGGCGGCGACGGACCTCCTCGTGGAAGATCTGATCAAGACCCATCTGGCACCGCCTGGCCTTAGCAACTTTTTCTCGGTGGAGCAAGCTCACCGAGTGCCGGGTGGCCCGCCGAAGACAGGCGTGGCGCCCAGACCCATCGTGGCCCGGCTGCTCAATTTCCGAGACAGAGACGCAGTCCTGCAGGCTTCCAGACGGCATGGACCACTTAAATTCCAGAACGCCGACGTCCACTTCTATCCGGATTTTACCAGGACGGTACAACGACAGCGCCAGAGCTACGCGGGGGTGAAGCGAAGACTACGGGACTTGGGGTTCAAATATTCCATGATGTTCCCTGCCAAGCTCCGAATCGAATACGAGGGCCATGCCCTCTTCTTTGACTTTGCTGAAAATGTAAGTGACTGGCTGGACACTTTATCGCCGCGCCGAGATGCTCAGGATGACCATGAAGGAGGTGCTGCTGGTGGCCCGGACCTGTGAGACTTGGCTCTATAGTGGGTGATTCATCGTTTGCTATTTCTGCCTCATAGGACTATCGGATGTTGCCTTAGTCTACCCTGTTGACTTTCCTGTCTGTACATGGAGGGTGGCGGGGGGTGTTCGCGGAGATTCCTTACTCCTCTGGGTGTCTTCTTGTAGAGTAGTTATGGGGCGACAGGCACACTGCTGGTTGGGGGGGCTTTTCAGTCATATGCAGGGGTGCAGGGTGGGGGGTGCAACTATGCAAGTTTATTTGTTCGTTTGTTCTTTCTCTTCCCTTTTCTTGAGGCAATGGATTGTGTTTTTTACTGTATACTTGATGGTTGCGTTGGTTGGGGCCGAGTGGGGCGGGTTGTTGGACGATGGGGGGTAGGAATTTAAAAGTGCTTAGCTGGAATGTTAATGGGTTGGGTGACCGAATTAAGAGAGGGGTGGTAATCCAATTGATAAAGAGACATATGCCTGATGTTGTGCTTCTGCAGGAGACGCATTTGGTAGGGAACTCCTGTAAGGCCTTAAACCGTAAAGGCTACAAAATGGTTGCCCACTCTGGGTTCTCCTCGGGTTCCCGGGGGGCGGGCATCCTTGTGCGTGCGTCCCTTCCCCTTGAAATAGACGTCACAGTGCTTGATGATAGGGGGCGCTACGCCGCCGTGGCGGGAAGATGGGAGGGGCGTGCCCTAGCGCTGCTTTCGGTTTATGTTCCCCCAGGCCTCCAATCCAGCACCTTTCAAGACCTTGGTGGCGCCATTTTGTCCCTGCCTGCGGGCTTATTGATCCTGGGGGGTGATCTCAACTCAGTCTGCTCTGGCACCCGGGATCGCCAACCGCCGAGGGACCTCCGGAGTTCCCAAATGTGGTTGCCGGCCTTCCTCGACTCCATGGGTTTGGTGGATAGCTGGCGACTGTTGCACCCCGCGCTTCGCCACTTTTCCTTCCTCTCCAGTGCCCATGGGAGTCTGTCCCGTATAGATTATGTCCTTACCCTTGCGGCACATTCGCCTGCCGTATCTGAGGCCCGTTTTCTGGCACGGGGCGTTTCTGATCACTCTCCGTTGTGGGTCTCGTTCGACTTTGGCATCGTCCTGTCCAGCCGTCCGGTGGCGGTGAACCCTTGGTATTTCCGCAACCACAAGACGCGCGCACTCCTAGCCAAGGCCATCGACTTGTATTTCTCCGAAAATGCCGGCTCGGTTGGCTCGGCGGTCACCCTGTGGGAAGCATTCAAGACTGTGTTGCGGGGTGAGGCCCTAGCTCTCATCGCGGAGGCTAAGCGAGCTCGTGATGCCGACCTTGTGCATATTGAAGAAGAAGTCCTGGATCCCGAGTCCCGTTTGGGGCCTGAGCCAGACCTCTCTCTTTTACACGACCTCTCCCTGAAACAGTCGGAGTATCATGATCTCGCTACGAATGCCGCCCTAGTTTTGGCCAAGGAACAGCAGGGTCGTATTTATGACGTTGGTGATAAGGCCGGTAAGTTGCTGGCCTGGTTGGACAGGCGCGAGATGGCGAGCCGGGTGGTTCCGGAGATCCTGGGCGATGACGGAGTGGCGGTCACGGACCCGAGCGCTATTGCCGAGTCTTTTGCAGACTACTTCCGGGGTGTCTATACTTCTGGTTCAGACCGCTCCGAGGATGATTCAGCCGAGTTCCTCTCGACGATTGACCTCCCCTGTCTTTCTGACGAGGAACGTGCTGATATGGATCGAGATATAACCGCGGACGAGATTGCCTTGGCGATCCGCGCCCTGCGGTCGGGTAAAGCTACCGGCCCCAATGGCATACCGGTCGAGTTATACAAGATCAGGCCGGACGTGGTCTCTCCTCATTTGAGAGCTATGTTCCTGCGGGCCCGGGAGGAGGGTGTCCTCCCTTTGGATCAACGACTGGCCACCATAGTGGTCATTCACAAGGAAGGCAAGCCGAGGGACGTTTGTAGATCCTACCATCCTATCTCTCTCCTCAACGCGGAACCCAAGATCCTGGCTAAACTGCTTGCAAATCGGCTGGTCGGAGTCATTAGCGACTTGGTACACCCGGACCAATCAGGTTTTATTCCCCGCCGCAACACTGCCCTCAACCTGCGACGGCTGCATGGTGTCATGGCCAGGGCTCACACCCTGGAGGAACCGGCGGTACTTGCTTCCCTTGATGCCACGATGGCCTTTGACTCCCTGGAATGGAGCTACCTTTGGGCGGTGTTAGCAAAGCTTGGGTTTGGACCGGGCTTCCTGGGCTGGGTGCAACTTCTTTATGCGTGCCCACTTGCCGCTGTCACGGTTAACGGTCGCATGTCGGCTTCCTTTGCGCTTCATCGTGGCACTAGACAGGGCTGCCCCCTGTCACCACTCCTGTTTGCGCTGGCCCTGGAGCCACTTGCGGCCATGTTACGCTCGCACCCCGATCTGCATGGAATCACCTGGGCCCCGGGTTTTGAAGACAAGGTCTCCCTATATGCGGACGACATCCTGCTTTACCTTACCTCTCCCTGTAAGTCGCTTATTGTGGCGTGCGACGTACTCCGGCTGTTTGGGCGCTACTCTGGCCTAATCATCAACTGGGCCAAGTCCTCCCTTTACATCCTCAAAGGAGACACGCCGCGCCTCCCTAGGGGCTGCAATATACAACTGGCCGGGCAAGGTTTCAAGTACCTGGGAATCTATATATCGGGTAGTCCTAAGGCGCGATATGAATACAACCTACTCCCTCCGCTCCAACGACTGCGGAGGGATGTGGATAGTTGGCGCAAGCTTCCACTTTCTCTCCTGGGCCGGGCGGCATTGTTCAAAATGATGTCCCTGCCCAGGTTTCTATATGCTTTGCAAAATACCCAGGACCTTGTTCCGGCTCGGTACTTTAGAGAGGTTGAGAGCCTGCAACGAGCCCTGCTCTGGGGGGGTCGGCCCCGCGTCGCCATCCAAAAGCTCACATTGCCATGGTACGACGGGGGCATCGCTCTACCAGATGTGCGTAGGTACTACTGGTCCTCTCAGCTCACTGCCATTAACCATGGCCTCTATGGTCCCGCGGAGAGTCCGGGTTACGCTATGGATAGGTGGCTTTTGCGTGGAGGCAACTACTACCGTGCCCTGTATTCCAGGTCCTTTGATCGGCGCCTTACGGGCCCGACCAAGGCAGCGGTTCACACGTGGCGGACGATTACCAAAATACAGGGCTGGCAGGGCAGACTGACGAGATTCACCCCTCTGTATGATTCCGATATCCTAGGCAAGCTCTGGCACACCAAGGGTTTTGATAAATGGGACCTTATAGGTATCTTGAGGGTGGAAGACATGGTAGCTAAAGGAGAGGTCAAGCCTTTTCCCCAATTACAGGCTGAGTACCACTTGGGCGGATCAGAGTTTTTCCGTTTCGCCCAACTGAAGCACGCGTTAAATGCCGCTAGACCAGAGGAGGGCGAAATCCCCGAAAGCTCCCCCTTGGAGGACAGGATTCTGGACGGCCATATGCCTGATAGTGCCATCTCTTTGTCCTACAAGAAGCTGATCAATGTCAGAGTTGACCTCCTCCAGCGCCTACGGGAACAGTGGGTAGCTGACGGTCTGGAACTGGACGACGAGGACTGGCAGAGTGCGGTGTCTTCCCCTAAGGAGGTCGCCATTTCCTCGCGTCTGCGACTAGTGCAGTTTAAGATCCTCCACCAGGTGTATGTTACCGGCCCCCGGCTTGTGCACATGGGCTTCTCGCCTGATGGCTTTTGTCGTCGTGGCTGTGGAGCCCTTGCTACCTTCATGCATATCTTGTGGGAGTGCCCTGTCATTGCCCCCTACTGGGAGAGAGTACACCGAGTGATGAGGGAAGTGACTGGAGTTGAGTTGACAGCAGAGGCGCGGAGGTGCCTCCTCAACATTTGGGAGCCGAATGACTACAACACGGCGCAGACTCGTTGGGCTACACTAGGCAACATGATTGCTAAGCGAGATATAGCGCAGAAATGGGGTTCTAACACGGCCCCCCTGGTGGTGCAATGGAAGGCCAATATGGATTGGTGTATGCTGCGAGAGAAGACGGTGTACGCTACCAGGGGGAGGCCTCAGACATGGAACAAGGTGTGGGGGGCGTGGAAAGCTTACAGGGGTGACCTGTGCTTACCACCGGAGACTATTCCCCGCGAGGAACACCCGTCACCGTAACCGTTGGCACCAGCTATCCTTCCCCCCCCCTTTCTACATCCTACTTTCCGTTCTTCTCTAGATTCTTACCTGGCCTCCGATGCCTCCAACTGACTCACGCGCACTTCTTTTTCCTCCATTGCCTTTCTCATGCGCCCTTTGGCGCTTCTTTCTTGGTTTCTGTTATTATATAAAATAAAAAACAACCTGCAATGTCCTGATGTGATTCGTTTTGCACTATAGTCCTCCTGGTACCATGCTGCCTTGCCTCCGGGATGTTAGGCTGAATAGCTGTGTGCTTTGATACAATAAAGGTTTTAAAAATTAAAAAAAAAAAAAAAACGTAAATAACATGGTAAAAAAAACCCAATATAAACATCTGAAATAATTATAGAGTGGGTAAATAAATGAGATATCTTTACAGAATTTGTAAATTACAAAGAATAATGAGACATCATTGAGGTAAGATAATCCTCACATCCATGTCCTTAAAAGATTCAAAATTCTTGTTCAAGTATGTTATAAAATATTTGATTCTATGACAGGACCAGAGGCTTCAGATTATGCATGTAAAACCCTATCAACGCTTAAAGAAGAGGGATTACTTACTGCTCTGCAATAGACATCCTTCAACACCCAGTTTGAAAACCTGCTGAAACCTACACCACACCAGCCGTGGACCTTGTACCCTTGGATTTTCCCTGCTACAGCTCGCGGAACCCGCTTCGCGGGGGGTGTATTGCCGGATTTGAAGCCACCGGTACTGGAGAACTTCGGACTTTATCTTTAGGAAGATGGATTGTAGGCAGGGCTGCGAGCGTGCAGCGGGCTCGGGACTCCAACTCCCAGGAGCGCCCGCCCGCCAGCCCGAATTAGCAGCACCTGGGCCGCTCTCCCTGCCTGCACCTCCCCACTAACGTGATAAAAAAGCCCAGCCTTTGGTAACAACTTGGGACGCTCTGCTGAAGCCTACACCACACCAGCCGTGGACCTTGTACCCTTGGATTTTCCCTGCTACAGCTCGCGGAACCCGCTTCGCGGGGGTGTATTGCCGGATTTGAAGCCACCGGTACTGGAGAACTTCGGACTTTGTCTTTAGGAAGAGGGATTGTAGGCAGGGCTGCGAGCGTGCAGCGGGCTCGGGACTCCAACTCCCAGGAGCGCCCGCCCGCCTGCCCGAATTAGCAGCACCTGGGCCGCTCTCCCTGCCTGCACCTCCCCTCAGGCTGAAACCCTATAACAGTATTCTGCCAGTCCCGCTGCGCGGGAGCGACCGGGAGAAGCCCGGGACAAGGGCGGGACCGTCTGCGGCCGTCCGAGGCCGATCGAGGTTGGGTTGGGCCACCTCTCTTTCTTCCTGGTCCTGGCTCATTGGACATATTGGACATATTGGACTAGGCTGACATCTGGGTAAATAGTGCTTGCTTGTTTGTTCTTTGTCTACTATTGTTGAAAGTGTCTATCACTAGGGTGGCTAAGTGTATATTAATATAATGACCCTACGTTCCGGTAAGGAAAGGAAGGTTCAGGTATCTACATCAAATGGGGTGTTTACAGGTACTATCGACCAATTTTTTAAACGAACTACTTGCATTTTGGAAAAAGAAATAGCCCTCGCCGAAAAACGCCTTTCTATTGATTTGGTCACAGGCAAGCGCTCTTCACTAGGGAAAATTCGTGAGGCTGTTTCCCCGGTTCCTTTGACCAAAGCGGTATTTATAGATAGTAATGCAAGGGACTCTGATACCGTACCAATAGACCAAGAGCTAGAGGGGGATGCAACAGCTATTGCTTTAGACTCATTGGAAGGTAGTTCTTTATACCACAATCTTGTTAATATTGAGACCGATGCTTCGGCTAGTTCTAGCACTATACAAAGCCCAGAGCCCAAAACCCGATCCCCAACACTGGAGAATACCACCACACACATATCCAGCAAAAGGAAACAGGAAGAGTCTCCACAGAAGGGGGGCGCAAAAAAGGTCTTGAGAGCAAACAATTCGTCTCTTTCAAAAAATACCACAGCAGCCCCGCTATTAAACCCCCCAGTGAATACTAAATCCCCCACAAATGACGTTGAAGGTATTCTCTTGGATAAAATCGAATTGCTGATTAAATCTCTTCTTTTGCCCCTATTCAAACGGACCAGGTTGTTAAACGATAAAATGGACCTCATGGAGGCACTAGTAAGAGATAATGTGGGCACTCTGAAAAAGATACAACAATCTATTACCCCTACAGGGACTACACTACAGTGTGCCCAGCGAAACCTAACCAATAATGGGAGTAAGGGGCAAATGGTAAAATCTGTATCTTCACTCCCGAGAGTTCCCCAGCAGAAGTCAGCTAATGATAAGACTAAGCATATAACTGCAAAGCCTATACCCCATAAGGCAGATTTAGTTAATAAATCACAACCCACCTCTAGAGGATCACCTAAACCTAACCGTCCAGCAGATCATAATAAACAGGCTAGGAAGATAGTTCCATCTAGAAAGTTATGTGTGAATCTCCCTCCTGAGTCACTGCCCTATACCATTATCTTAACAGGAGTGGCCCCCTTAGGGGAGGCAAAGGTGGAAACCCATAGAGATTTACATAATAAAGTAAATTTCTGGCTAAACAAGAATCGACCTCTTCCACCAATGTCCAAAATAGAAATCCTTAATGTAAGGAGAGTGGTCTGGGTGGGGTATAGTAAAAAAGATCTTGAGGGGGACTGCGTAGTCATTAGCTTCAGGGAGCCATGGGTGGTGGATTTCATCTGCAGGGAACCTGGATTTGGAAGGGTGGGTGATGTTCAAACATTGTCCCTGCATTATTTCTACCCTAAACTTAACTTAGTGAGAGATTATCCCCGCCAAAACCAATTCCATCTTAACAATAGTTCTAGAGGAAGATATCCTCCCGAAGTGGATACCTACCCCATGTTCTTGCCCCACCTCTCGAATCGATTTGCACCGTTAAGTGGGCTGGATGGAGTTGACTGACTCAATAGGGGGTTAGTGGAACACAATAACAGGGCCCCTAGCTTGGCATACAGACAAATGTCCCCCCATTCCCAACACATACTGGAAGAGGATAGTTGTATCCATAGCCCAAGAATTGGTGCAGAAGCTCCACTGGGGGATTCGGTAGGAGACGGCCCGACTGGTACAGATCTGACAGGTGGATGTGAAAATCGTCTCCCACCACAAGAGAGTAGCGGGGGGCAAGTTGTATCTATTGTAAATGAACCAGTAGTTCTTGCACACAGCCTTAGGATTGTATCCTGGAATATTGTGGGGTTGAAAGGGAAAATGGATGGGGCAGAATGGGTGGCTTTCATAGAGCAATATGACATCCTAATTTTCCAAGAAAGTTGGACTACTGATCCAGTTTTTCATCTTGGATACTTAAATTTCTTAAAACCTGCACAGAAAGGGTCAAAGGGACGACCGTCAGGTGGGCTTGTTATTTGGATAAGACAATCACTATGCTATAGGCACCTGGAGTTGCCTATCCAAAATGCTGATATACAGGGGCTCAAACTTAGCAGAGCAAATCATCAGGATTTGTACATAATTAATATATATGCAAGGGGGCTACCAGGAGGAAAGAGTCCTGCAGTTATGGAGGACTTAGATCTTTTAATGAATAACATTGGTTGAGAAAAGTGCGTAACTGTGGCAGGGTATCTAAACTGTACGTTTGAACCACTACCCAGTTTGGATGACTGTTGTTATGGTGAGGTAGATCAGTTATGGAATATTCCCAGCCTTGCCATAGCACCAGTCAAAAAGGTCATTGAGGCTGCTTGGCAGTGGCTTGACTTATGTCTGGAGTGGGGCTTAAGAGCAGCAAATGGGACGACGAAGTCTGACTTGGCAGGAAATGCCACCTTTGATAACGGCTATAGTACTAGCCGTATTGATTATTTTTTAATTAAAATGGAGTTTTGGACTCTACTAGGGGATATGGAGATAATTGGGAGACCAGAAAGTGACCATAACCCCTTGTCAATCAGTCTGAAAGTTGAAGTTGGCTTGCTTAGAAAAAATGCAACACATTGTATTACAGCCGAGGCAGTGCTCACAAATGATTATCGTAGGGTTCGCTGGGGTAGAGTCTTGGACGACCCAGCCATCATTGGAAAAATATCATTAGAAGTATCAGCAGCGGCGGAAAAAACGAAGTCATTATTGGATGAAATGGGGTCACTAGAGCAAATTAGCACAATCCACGTGTCACTCTTTGTTAAACTCAAATCTTTTTTCACAACTTCAGGAATTTCGGTGAAAACCGGTAGAAAATCTTCGGGTGCCAACTGGTATGACAAGTCTTGCCGTAAGGCCCATAGTTCCTTGATTGCTGCCATTAAAACTAGAGTAACATCGGATATCCAAGTGGAAAGGGCAAAATACAAGAAGGTTTTAAAGCATGCGAGGACATCTTGGGATGATCATCGCTGGTGGGAGCTTTATGAGGCCAGCCAGTCCACTAACCAGCTTAAATTTTGGCAGGTAGTGAAATGGGGAGGGTCATGGGATCTGCAAACCCCAGCAAACCACGTCTCTGCCGAGGACTGGGTTGAGTATTTCTCGGCCCAGTTCTGCGGCATGGCGACGGGAGGAAATAATGTGGGGAGGAGTAACTTGCTTCCCATTCCTGAAGCTATCAGTGGGACTCTAGTCTTTGAACAAATTGAGGCAGTGAATGCATTAAGGTTGATCCAAGCAGGTAAAGCACCCGGTATGGACTGCGTCCCTGCGGATCTCTTTAAGCACGATCTGGATAATTAGGCTCCCTTTATAACTACCTTGGCTAATGCTATTGCCAGAGGTACAAGTGTACCAGATTCCTGGAAAGGGGCCGAAATCCTTCCCCGTATACAAAAAAGGTGATAAGACCCTTGCATGAACTATCGCTCGATAAGTCTAATAGACGCCCTGCAGAAAGTCATCGCTAGAATGCTGTTGGGTAGAATTCAGATTTGGAGGAGCGAAGAAAATATCCTGTCCCCGCTGCAAGCTGGCTTCAGGGCATGTACAAGCACTGTCGACCAAGTGCTCAGATTCATTCTGATATATTGGAAGACAGTGCATCTTGGTGAAGGTACTATATATGCAGCGTTCGTGGATCTTAAATCTGCCTTCGACCTGGTCCCTAGAGAGAAGATGTGGATAGCCCTAAGGAGAATGGGAATGCCGCCCGAACTGCTTGAGCTAACTATCAGGCTGCATGACCAAAATTTTGCTAGAGTTAGATGGGGTAGTCAGGGCCAAGTGACAGAACCTTTCCCAGTGACTCATGGTGTAAGACAGGGCTGTGTCTTGGCACCAACTCTGTTCTTACTTTTTATAAACCAAGTAGTGCAGTTCCTCTCATCTACCCCGACAGATGCGCCAGTTTTGGGTGGGACAAGGTTCCCCCTCCTAATTTTTGCTGACGACACCCTGATCTTGGCAAAAACACAGGTGGGACTCCAAACTGCGATAAATAAATTTGTGGAGTTTTGTAAATTAAATGACCTTGAAATTAATGTATCAAAAACCAAAGTTATGGTCCTGACTAAGAACAAACCGTTAAGGGGTCAAGTAGCCATGAATGGTACCATCCTGGAGCAAGTAGGGGTAATGACCTACCTAGGGGTGGTTATAGACTATAGGCTGCGCCGGAAGGAGCAGATCGAGGCACTTTATTTAAAATGTGCCCGTTTATCAGGATGCCTAGTTAAAGAACAGCGATGCGCCCAAACTAAAAGAGTTCTTCCAGCCCTAAAGATCTACAATGGAAAAATAGCCTCAGCCATCCTTTATGGCTCGGACTTATGGGGTAGTGTAGATCTTGCCCCATTAGATAAGATTCAAAACAAGTTTCTCCGTAGCCTGGTAGGTCTCCCACAATCAACACCGTCACTCCCCCTTTTGTTAGATATGGGCTGTTATTCTATTAAAAATCAGGCCCAATGTAGGAGGGTAGCTTTGTGGCGACGTATTTGGTTCACCCCGGAATTATCTATGTTCGCAAACGAGATTCTGGATGTGAGATCAATTTTAGGGACAGGCAATCTATCTTGGTTTAAAACTGTGAAGGCCACTCTTTTTAAAATGGGTCTTCATCCACAGTGGTCAGATCCGGGAAATCAGGTATTCCCGTCGAAAAAGGAATTTAAACTACTGTTTTGGGCTACTGTAAAGGAAGACCTCGTCTTGCTTTCACAAACCTCTAACCTGACAGGTCATTTTCTGCTCCACAAGGTGGTTCCCAATATTGAGACCTATTGGGATAATATCACCAAAAGTGCAGATAGGAAACTCTACCATCAATTTAGAGTGGGCACACTACCAGTAAGGGAGTTTACACATAAATGGCGTAACCAATCGTCCATGCATTGTCCCTGGTGTAGTGAGCAAAAGGAATCTATTGGCCACCTTCTCTTTGCTTGTCCAGCTTACAGTGCACCACAACGGAAATGGCTCAAACCAATCTGTAGAAGGATTAATACACGGGTGTGTGAGGAAGCTTTGGTAGTGTTAAGATCAAATACTGCAGAGTGGATGTCCATAGGTATGGCGAAATTCCTCGGGTGGGCTTGGATCATCAGAGCCAGACACCAACTAGGTGAAAATTGAGATAAGTGCAGGAATGTACCATACCACATTGTAGTTTTATGATTGAAATATAAATTGTGAACGTTTAAAGACTTTTGAAACGTCTTTTGATACTATTTAATTGATTTTTTAGTGAGTAATGAACGAATGGATTGTAAATTTTTGAAGAATTGTATTCACTATGCTGTATTTTTGTATATATTTTACTTGTGTCTTTTATGAAGAAATGTTCGAAATAAAGACGTTAAAAACTGAAACTGAAAACCAATTTGCCATGCAGGAGATGTCTTCCAATCGAGCTCCAACATTAAAAAACTTCTAAACCATGGCGCCTCTAAAAATTGGGAGGCAGATTTACAAGCCCCTTGCGCCACTTTTGCGTCATTTTTCCCATGTTAAAAATGACACAAAAGTGACGAAAAGGGCTTGTAAATCTGCCCATGGGTACCAAACAACATGTGTCAATCAATGCCTGCTTCAAACAGGATTCATTTTATCGACCGAGCTAGGGTGGGACAAGAAACAGGACCTTCTGGGTGTGCTAAAGAAATGAATAACTGGCCCCAAGGAGACGTTGCATGTGAAGAAGTGACTGTTTCATATTATTTCAGACAATGTAAAAAACATAGTTTATTATCTCCTGGAAAGTCTAGAAAAAGGGCAAACCTGAAGATGATTTGGTTCTCTTCAAAAATATGAATGAACTACTTTGCGGAATATAGGACCTACCTATGCTATGTTAAGCACTCGAACATCAGATACTTGCTTACAAGAGACAAGGCAGGGAAGTAATGCCAGTTTAGCTGAAAGTTGTTTTCTAGACAGAAGACAGTGATCCCGCCAGGATTGGAGAAATGTTAATACAATTGAGACATCACCATTTTTATCTTGGCCGAGTGGCCGAGTGGGAGCTGAAAATCTGATACTTCTTAGTAATGTAGAGACTATCAGATGTTAGCAATAGGTATATGTCCGACAGAGTTTGCTGATCCATAAGAATTTATTGTTCTGTAAAACAGGCCCTCCGAATTTAAAGAAACTGGGAAATTTGACACACAGGTTTTATCTGCTACCACTGAATCCACATTCTGGTCCAAGGAACAGAGAGAGACCACCTGTTTCAGGGGTATTTGTATCTTTTATGGGTTGCATCTGACCACACTTTGTGGATTAGGTTAAGAGCCTGTTCCGAAAGATCTGGCATTTGCCATAATCTCCAGAAAGTCTCCACACTACTAAAGTCAGATTGTGGGAAGTGACTTGAGCATGAAAGTTGCCCAGAGGGCCCAGAAGTAGATTGAGAAAACGAGGAAGAATGATGGGAAGGTCACATTATAGTTCCAGAGAAGAGGGAACCAGCTCAGTATTCTCCACAATGGTGAGATAAAGATAAATTCCGCAAGTTGAGTACTGCCTACGAGGGCTACTCTCAGGATCATGAAGAGAAGGATGGGAAGTCATAGTTCAGCCCCATGCAATTCTGTAAGAAGGCCTATGTTGCCAGTGCCAGATGATCCAATCTCAAGCTGAAAAGCAAAGGAAACCGGAAAGTCAGCCGAGATACCAATAGGTTCATGTGCCAAAGGCGCCATTAGCTTGGAAAATAGAGGAGAGTTTAGTTTCCATTCACAGGAAACCATGAGGAAGCAATAGTTCCAGTATGCCACAGAATGTTGTTTGCCTGGGAGATGTATGGACATTACCAAGATATTTTGTGTCGGGTAGTATTGCCAGATGTCCTTGGCAATTTCTGCTAGGAGATGGGGCTTTGTTCCTCCTAGCTGACTGACATATTGGGACACTGAGATCTTTTAAGTTTAACTTTGTTTTTATTGGCATTCAGTAAATAATAACATACAGTTTCCGCACAATGTGTTCATTAAACAGGGCTTGTTAGAAATGGGGATCTCTGGTTGGCTAAGGCTTGCGCCAAACCCAGGCAGAGACCACCACTCTCGTCAGGGAAATGGAGTTACACGCCAAATATAACCCCTGCTCACCCCCTTGGTAGCTTGGCACAAGCAGTTAGGCTTATCCCGGAGGCGATGTGTAAAGCATTTGCACAACACACACAGTAACAACATACTAGGCACACCACAAAAGGAACTCCACACAAGGTTATATAAAAAAATAGCCTTTGTATTATCATAAAACACATTAGATGGAAATCACACAATATACACTGTGCCAACTGGCATGGACAATATTTACAGGGAATTATTTACACATGACAGGGCCAGGTGGGCCACTGTCAGAATCATCGCTTGGTAAAGAATAGTAAAAGTAAGAATATATCAGGAACTTAGAACACAGCCAGTAATCACTGGCAGATACTTTACTCAGCGTCAACCTGTAACATAAATCGTAACATGCACAGTATCACGTAAGGTGAGAACTCAATTCTGCGCCAACCTCATAAGCCTAAATATAGTAGACCATAATCTCCTAAACATAACTTGCGTTAGGAAACAAACTGACTAACATAAACTGCAGTAGGGAATAAATCAAACCTAGACCACAGTAGAGAATCAAATAAAACATAAGACAGTAGGTAAAACCTAATATGCATAAAAGCACATCTATAAGCATAAATCAAGGTGCATAAAACATACTATAAACATTAAATTTCCTAGCACCTATCAAAATCACACTAGTGCCTGGTGCCCTATAAATCTAATAGTCCCCTTGGCCCACTGGCCATCTCTAAGGGGCTCAGATGCCCTCTGTCCAAAGTCAGGGCGCGCTGCCAATGCAGCGACAGTCAAGGGTGCGCACTTGGCGCAAACCTAAACGTTGCAGCTGCCACTACTTGCTGGGCAGCTGTGAATCTCAAATGCAGGGCCTAAACGTAGCAGCTGGCACTAAGTGCTGCGCAGGAAAAGATGGGGAGAAGGAGTGTGTCTCACTCCTGAGTCCAAGACATGTTCCCTAAAAAGAAAGACCTAAACGGTGCAGCTGCCCACTACTTGCTGGGCAGCTGTGAAAGTAAAAATGCGGCATGGGCTCTCAATGGCCCTCAGAACACATTTTCCCCCCTTTGTTGGAGCCACGGGGCTCTGGCAAAACAATCAGCAAAATGTTGGAGCCATCTAGGCTCTAGAAATACTGGGGCCAAAACGTTGGAGCCACATAGGCTCTGAAAAGTAAATAATGCCCCCAACACTGTGGAGCGCACTGGCGCTTTAAATAAATATGGTATGGTGGAGCCACTTAGGCTCTAAAAATAATGAGCCACATCGTTGCAGCTGACCCCTGCAAAGTGGGGCAGCTGGAGAAAGATGCCCAACACGGGCAGCAGGGGCCTTTTAAAACAAATCACCATGTGGGAGAGGCCCGCTGCCAGATGGGGCCTGTCTGCCTCTCCGCACCCAGACTCCCTCGCATGACTCACCAAATGGGGCGGAGGCAGGACTCTTCTCCGCTCTTCGCATGCGGTGGGGGCAGGCACCGGCAATGTACCTCGAGCTCCCTCCACCTTCAGTCACCATTTGCCGGTGCCTGCGGGGCTCTCCCTCAGTCAGGGGAGCCCCGCACAGGCAGGCGCCAGCTTCTCACAACCTCTCCAGGCTGCTGGGCGTGCGCGGAACTTCCTCCTCAAAACCAGAAGTCCTGCCTGCCGTCAGGCACCTAGTGGAGATTTCAACAGCGGACATTTCAACAGCGGCAAATGAGGGGTGGGCTCCATCAAAAATAAAAATAAAGCTAGTATGTGGGGTGGGCACCCGCTAGGGCTCTAATAAGCGGGGTGGGCACCTGCAGTAATTATAAACTAAAAACAAAGACGCAGGGTGGGCACCTGCGCACTAAAATCCCAACAGGCGGCAATAATGCAGGGTGGGCACCTGCAAGTCAAGATAAAGATTATCCGGGTGGGTATCCGCATTGCAGGGGGAATTCCTACGCTGGGGATTCCCTCTTACAGGGCCAACACGGGAAACAAAGCAGAGCGCTCACAGGGCGCTAGGGAGCACAAGGAGTCCTGGGGCAAGAAAATGGAGCAGACAGCTCCCTGCAAAGAAAAGTCCCCAAGTCATCCTCAGGCAAGGCAGAAGGGTCCCAGGAAAAGAAGTCCTCCAGGCATCCAGGGGCAGGGCAGAGCCGAGGGAGGCAATCCTTCCCCTGAGCCCCAGCAGCAGCACGCCCCTGGTAGATTCAAGTCCAAGAACAAGAACATTTTACATCGGGTCACAGCCCCTTAGTATACTACTAAATCCTTTGTCTCAAAGGTGCAGGCAAGGGGAGAACCAGATACAACTGGTTCAGGAGCACTTTGTTTTGCCCAGCTCCTCTCTCTCTTTCACAAGACAGGCCAGGGACATCAGACGCACCACAGGAGGTGGAGCCAGCGTTGTGGAGGGAAGGCACAGCCCTATTCAGGTCCCAGGTGCAACTCCTCCCTTCCATATACATGCAAGTCTCCCTATTCACCACAGGGCAGACTCATCCTGGCTCCTGGAGCCAACCACACCAGCCAGCCCCTGTCACTCACAAGCCAGACAGGTAATTCACATCTGACAGCACACAGAAATGCCAACTTCTAAAAGTGGCATTTCTAAAGTAACCACAATACATCCGCGCACACCATCGCTCAGCATTTATTCTCACGAGTTTGCACATACCAAACTCGCCCCTGCACTCCTCTCATATCAGGAACTACCACAGGCACACATATCCCTCAGGCATTCCTATGGGAGGGCAAGCCACTCTCACCACAAGCACTCAGAGTGCACACACACTTTACACTGGGCCACAATGCTAAAGTGCGCAGAGGCCTAAAATCACTACTACTATGCCAGTGGCTAAAGGCAAAAAGTCTAGGGGTGAACCTGCCAAAAAGGCCCAAGTCCAACAGGGCTACATTTAGTACCTGCACCGCCTAGACATGCATCACTTAGGCGCCCCCTGCACACTCCCTGCCGGACCCATTAGGAAATCTGCAATGTCTCTATGATTTCAGAGTCCTGCTCCAACTTAGAAACCATAATGCCATAGAATAAGACATTTTTGAAAAAAAAACTGAAAAGTGAAAGAAAGAAAAGGCAACCCCCCCTCCCTCCCTTGAACTGGTGTGCTGGAAAGTTGCAAACTGGACCCCTATGTGAGCGCCTCTCTTAAATGCAGGACAGTGTTCCTAAGGAGGTAACATAAGGTCCGTAAGGTGGAGGAGACGCAGGTACCTAGGGCATGTGATTTCGTTAATTTCGGTTGACAAGAGTGAGAGCAGCGGCTGCCATAATTTGTTAGAGCTTGCCATTAAGTTGCTAAGAGCGACCTGTATGCGTTCCATACCCAGGATGAACCATACCCTGTGTAGCCTCCCAACATAGGTCGGGTTTACCCTCGTACCCCCATGCGATACGATGTTTTGGAGAGCCGCCCTCAATGCCAACCCCATTTGCTTCCCCTTCCGGGATCTGAGTGGATACGTCAGCAGGTTAGGCAAGCCCAACACCACATACGCTGGGAATCGCAGAATCTGCTTGTCAAACTGGCAAACCACATCGTCCAGGATCGCAGACCAATAGCTTGTCAGTTTTGTGCACTCCCACAACAAATACAGCAGCATACCTTCTTCCCCACATCCCCTCCAGCAAAGTGGGCTGTGCTCAGGGTTACCTTTATGCAGACGGGCCGGGGTCAAATACCAGTACATAGCTTCTCTAACCGCTGTCTCTTTGCTTGCTATATTTTGTGCGGTGTGGGTGGCTCAGTAGTAAATGTCACTCTTTCGCTGTGAGTTCCCGCCCCAGTTCATTCTCCCACCGTCTCTGCCCTGCCGTGTGTTCCCTGGGGACCTGAGGTGTAGCGCCTCATATATCTCGGAGATCATTTTCTTATCCGTGTTCTTTATGTAGAGCCATTTTTCGAATTTCGTTAACTTCCGAGACACCTTCGGTAGGACCTCTGTGTTAAGTAACCTGTGCCTTAGTTGCAAATAGTGAAACCTCTCGGTCTCTGGGAAGCCATATTCTGCATGCAGGTCTGGAAAGGAGAGAATACCATCTAGATCAAAAAAGTGCCCTGCTGACTTGCATTCCACCTCCTTCCATTGTGGAAACGCCCTTTCATCCGCTCCCGGGGAAAATACGTTGTTATCAAGAATGGGGGTCAGGGGCGAGGGGAAAGAGGACAAACCCTTTTTGATGGAGAACCCATTCCTGACTCTCAACACTGTATGCGTGATGGGAACCCTTGAGATTCGGAGGTCTATCTTCCTTTTTAAGAAAGGGGACCTTCCAAAGCGATAATTTGGCCAACACTCTGTCTTGGAACAGCCACCTCTTCTCCGATTCGGATCTGTTCCACTCCACTAGGTATCGGAGCTATGCCGCCCAGAAATATTCCAAGATATTCAGTATACCCAAACCCCCTTCGTCGGGTTGTGGATAGCCCAGTTCCTTCTTCAGTCGAGGCCTAGTACCCGCCCAGACAAATTTCTGGAGCGCTTGCCTCAGCGACTAAAGAGTGCCGGGAGGTGGCCATATCGGAATGGTTTGGAAAAGGTACAATGCTTTGGGGAGAATGGACATCTTTATGACTGCCACCCGACCCAATAGGGAGAGCCCATGCCTCCTCCACTGGTGGAGGTCTCTCGTGGTTTGAGAGATGAGCTTGGCATAGTTAAGCTTGACCGTTTGAGATACTGATGGTGCCAGTTCAATGCCCAGGTAGGGGATAGGTGCTCATACCTGAATACCCCCATACCTATTCCCGTCCGCGGCCAGCAACTGCCCCGTCTGGTTCAGCCACAGAATCATGGACTTTCCTACATTAACCAAAAGCCTGAGACCCGGCCAAAATCCTTCATCTCCCGCAAGAACACCGGGACAGAGCGCGCTGGTGATTCAAGGGATGCAATGATATCATCTGCATAAAGACTGATTGTGTGTCTTTCCACCCCAAATGGGATGCCTAATATAACCGGGTTCTCCCTGATCTTCTGAGCCAGTGGCTCGAAATAGAGGGCAAACAGAAGGGGAGACAGCGGGCACCCCTGATGCTTCCTCTCTGTATCTCGAATGGGCAAGTTGTCACCCCATTCACCCAAATAGTCGCCAGAGGCTGATTGTAGCAGCTCCCCACCCAGGCCTGAAACTGCTCTCCAAGACCAAAATGAATTTGGGTTTTATCTAGAAAATCCCAATCGATTAGGTTGAATGCCTTCTCGGCATCCACCGACAATAGTAGGGCATCCCCATCTGTGCAATGAGCCTTGTAGATAAGATGGAAAAGGCATTTGGTATTGTCGCTGCTTTGCCGATTTTGAATAAAGCCCAATTGGTCAGGCTTTATAATACCCGGCATGAGGGGACCCAGCCTAGCCACCAGTATGCCCGTGAACACCTTCAGATCCACTTTATGTAACAACACCGGTCGATAAGAACCGCACAGGGACTTGTCTTTGCCCAGTTTCGGCAGTACAACTATAGAGGCCGCTATTATATCTGATGGAATTGACCCCAGTCCCGTGAAGGAGTTAAAAAGTTTTGTGAGTATTGGGGCTAACACCGTGCAGAATGTTTTATAGAACCCGGCCGAGAACCCATCAGGTCCCGGCACCTTCAAAGGCTTGAGGCGAGATATCGCACTTATCACCCCCTCTATGCGTATCGGTGCCTCTTGCAGTTCGGCCTGAGTGGTGCCCAAGACTTTTGTATGTGACTCCAGGAGATAGGCATCGAACTGGGAAGGTGGAGGAGTATCCCTGCAGTACTGCTCAGCATAGAACATTTGAAACTCCCGGGCTATTTCCTCGTCGCTTTCAACGACCTTCCCCGTGGCCGACATGAGGGAGTACACTTTAGAATCCAAGGTGCATGTCCATAGCTTATTCGCAAGCAGACGCCCTGTCCTGTCACCACCTATGTAGTAGGAGTTTCTAAGCCTTAGGGCTGCATACTCGCGCTGTCTGGGTCGAGTCCCGCCAATTGTGCGCTCACTGCCTTCAATTGACGCCAAACCCTAGGCACCCCCATCCTGCTGTGTATCCATTCTAGTTCTAGAACTTAGGCCGTGAGCTTTTCGCGTTTAGACCTACGCTCTTTATTCTCGGCGGAGGAGATCGCGATCAGTTCACCCCCCACCACTGCTTTAAGAGCCACCCACAAAGTAGCACGAGAGACCTCGGGGGAGTCGTTGGCTTCAAATAGTCTGTGATGCATTTGAGGATCTGTTCCCGCACCTTTTGTTTATGTAACAGACCCTCTCTCAGTCTCCGACCCCCAGTGTTCCTCCCTATGGTCGGTACCTGCAGAGTCACTTGGACTGCATCATGGTCAGATAGGGCCGCCGGCATTATGCTAACCTCCAGTACCAGTGCATTTAGTTTGCCATGCCCAACAAATGATCCAAACAGGCATAAGTGTGGTGTGCGTGAGAGTAGTAGGAGAATTGCTAGATCTGGGGGTGAGCCGCCTGACAAATATTGATAAGCCCCTG
Source organism: Lissotriton vulgaris (assembly GCF_964263255.1). Classification (NCBI taxonomy): domain Eukaryota; kingdom Metazoa; phylum Chordata; class Amphibia; order Caudata; family Salamandridae; genus Lissotriton; species Lissotriton vulgaris. The sequence continues at coordinate 59,528 of NW_028249969.1, forward strand.
ATTCTGTAACCACTGACGTCCCTCCATAGAGATTACCCCGGTCTGGGCGTATCTGTGGCTAGACCTATCCGCTGACGTATCCATGACTACATTTAGATTGCCTCCGACAAGTACCCGTCGCTCTTGAGCCCCAAGGACATCTGACAGGGCTGCCTTGAGAAACTTCTCTTGACCAGTGTTGGGAGCATAGATCACCCCCCTCCACTACTAGCGGTATGCCCCCTATTCACAATTTTTAGGCTAGCAGCCGCCCTTTGATTCCGCAACCTTGTCTCCAACCTTCCCAGTAAAGCGTGTAGCCACCAATAAAGCCACCCCTGCTTTCTTGTCCTGAGTGGAAGAGAAAAACAGCTGAGGGAACGCTCTGGACCGCATTCTATGCCAATCTTTGGGAAGAAGGTGAGTCTCCTGTATGAGTCAAATATCCGCCCATGAGTTTTCAAGATATGACAATATGGAACGCCGCTTATTAGGGCTATTTAGGTCTCACACGTTAAGCGTGAGGATATGCAACTCCGAAGGCGTCATGGAATATGTATGAGCATAAGCATGCTTTATCTGCCCATGGACCTCTTTGCGCTGCCAACCTGTGCCTCCCCTCACTCTCTGCTCCTGATCAACCGTCCTCTCGCTACGCCGCCTGCCCTTGCGTGATGTCCCCAGCAGCACACCAGTTCCCCCCTCCCCCTCCCTAACCCCAACTGAACCACCCCAATTCCCCCCCAATGTCCAGAACCCACCAGGCCTGATCACGTGCATCTGGAAAAACAGGTGAACAGGGACATATCAGGACTCAAGAGGCAGCCTCCCGTCCCCCGCCCCCATCTGCAGTCTGAATGGTATCAGTCTCCCCTTCGATCATGAGCTATCGTTCGATGCTGTATCCTTGAGCACTGATTCCAGTGCAGCCCTCCAAGATAGGGCCCGGCTCAGCTCTCCCTCGTATGCTCGCAGTTCAGGTGCACTCTATCCGCTCACCTGTCCGGCCTACCAGGCCTCTCCTCACCCAGTCAGGTGCTCAGCCGCCGACACTGGTCCATGAATTCCTTCTAGGGCATCCTGCTCTGCTCTTCTGTTTAACGGTCGTAGAGGCCTTGTACCTGACTCCTCTGTGGCACTTCGACTCAGGTGCCCACCGCTCTACTCTGCCTCCGGAGTCCCCTGCTCTCTCAGGGCCCGGCCACCAGGTCCCCAGCCTCTGGTACACATGCTGCTGTAAAACCTGGATGCCATCCCCATTCGCTGTGTGTTTCGGCCCTCAACGGACCCCTCTCTGCTCTGCAGCCTCGTGCCTGGGAACTCTCCTGCCTCTCAGGCTGTGAACAGCCCAGCCCCTAGTCTTCCCTGGCAGGTGGAAGTCAGGCCTCACTCTCATCACTCCCACTGCCAAAAGCCCGCGCTGCCAAGTCCCTCGTCCAAAGGCCTACCTCTCCCACTCTCAGACCTTGCCGCCGGAGATGCCGCTGGCTAGTCCCCTCGTCTATGTCCACATTCTGTCTCCCTCATCACTAGCGGCGATCAAAGCCGTTTCTCCCCGGCCCTGTCTGTTCTCCCGGCTCTCCTCGAAAATTACACTGACGTCTCCGATGGTCCCAATGCAGCTCCAGGAGGGCCCCTGCTTCACACAGTGTCCACGGCGATGGCCTAAACGTGGCTCTGCCACTCCTTCAGACTCTAGGCCCCGGGCACCAGCCGAGATATCTGGCCGATGCCCTGCGAGATCTCTTGGCCCTGAGAGCCGCTGCAGATGCATGGCCTCCCAACCCAGGCTCCCACAGTCTCGCTCACCACGGGCTCCTGGTGTGCACCCGCCACGCCAGCCGATGATCTGGCCAAGGTCGCGGGCTATGTACCTGCTCTGAGCCTCAGCAGGCAGCACTAGCACAGCTTCTCCTCATCAGCGCGCCTCCAGGCCTCACACTGCTTTCCTCTGCTCGAAGCCCAGTCTTTATCTCCCAGGCTCGGGCGCCGCTGAGAGCATCTCGTCGTCCTCCTCACCTCCACTTGTTGTTTGCAGAGTGCCGGAATCCGCACCCTCAAGGTTCGCCACAAATCCGGCTATGGCACTCCCCTCCGCCACCATAGATCCCACCACCAACGGCATCCGACCACGAGGTCTGCAGCCCCGTCCTTCGGCAGCGTCGGACACAAGGTGAGTCAAATTCAAGCCTCCAACCCCAATTTCATTCTTCAGTATTGCAATGTTGGGCTGGAGGTTATTCTGTACTTAAGTCCGCTTCGTAGAGGACCACGTAGCTCCGATGGGGGCAGATTTGGGCGCCCGGGAGTGGGGAGACGACGAAGAACATGTTTAAGTTTAAGTTTAAGTTTAAAATATTTATTAAGCGCAACATACACCTGAGCGGTTTCTTGGCGCTGAGATAGCAAACAGCCAGCTGGCAAAGTCAGTCGCTAAGACATAGACTAAAAAGGGGAACAGAGTTTAAGACAGAAAAGCCTGAGTGAATAAAAATGTTTTCAATTCTTTACGGAAAATGGAATATTGAGTGAGAGACCTAAGGTGGAAGGGAAGAGAATTCCAGAACATGGGGGCAAGAGTGGAAAATTTCGAGCCACCCTGTTTTTTTTTCCGGTAGCGAGGGACTGCTAAAAGATGTTATGCCGAGGAGCGAAGGTCTCTGCCAGGGACATAAGCTTTGACGGCTGAAGATATAAAAAGAGGGGCCAGGCCCGTCCTGGCCTGAAACGCCATGCAGCCTAATTTAAACAAGGCGCGTTCCCGAACGGGAAGCCAGTGAAGGGTCTTCAGGAGGGGAGAGGTACGATGAAATTTGGGAAGACCGAAGGCAAGGCGGGCCGCCTGGTTCTGCACCAGTTGCAGTTTGCGCAGGCTGTACTGAGGGATGCCATTGAACAGGATGTTCCCGTAGTCCAGGCGGGACAGGACCAGTGCGGACATAATTAGTTTAAGTGCAGAGAAGGAAAAAAAAAGAGAAATAGAACGGATAGTACGAAGAGTAAGAAAACAGGAAGAAACCACCGAACCTATCTGGGAGTGCATAGTGAGTTTGTCATTTAGTTTGATGCCAAGAGTCTTAACAGAGGAAACTGGGGTAGGAGGAGAACCAAAGGAGGGGGGCCAAAATAGAGAATTCCAGGGACTGGAACAACCACCCGTAACCACAAGTTCCGTCTTATCAGGATTGAGCTTCAGGTGGTTGAAGTTCATCCAGTCCCTGATGAAAGATAGAGTTGATTGGAAGTTAGAGATGGAGTCGGAGGAAGAAGATAGGTTGAAGATGAGCTGGAGGTCATCGGCATAGTTATAAACCGTGACCTCCAGCTGCTGTAGAGCAAAGATGAGAGGCGAGATGTAAAGGTTGAACAGTAAAGGGGAAAGAGAAGAGCCCTGGGGAACACCGCACTGGACCTGGCAGGGGGTAGCTGAAAACTCCCCAAGATGAACCGCCTGGGTCCGGTCCCTCAAAAAGGACGAGAGCCAAATAAGGGCTGAGCCTCCTATGCCCGCCGCCCTGACACGGGAAAGTAAGATGGAATGATCCACTGTGTCAAAAGCGGCGGACAAGTCAAGGAGGACCAGCGCCTGAGATTTGCCAACGTCCTACCCGGTCGCCATCTTGGCCACGCTCCCTTGTCCATTTTTAAAGCATAAACAGCTACTCCCTTAAGAAGATAAACAGCAGATTGTGAAAGATCCTGTTAAAAGCTTGAGGCATTTGATGTGAAATGATACTTCATCTATTGAACATCTACCCCAGTGGACACATGTGCATCTTGTGGTCCAGAGCCTCATTTCTTACTGTAGACCTGGCATCATTGGCATGAGTCTCTCCTCCATTTTTTTCTGTTTGCCTCACCTGTTTACGCTGGTTTTGCTGGTATATTGCTTTGGGCACTGTGCCACTGCTGATCAGTGCCAGAGTGCAAGTGCTCCCTATGTGAAATTGATGTATTGATTGAATTCCATGTTTGGCTTATTTGGTTTACTGTCAGTCCCTAGTAGCGTGCACCAGGAGTGCCAGGGCTTGTAAATACAAATGCTGCTGGTGGGCTTGCAAACAAAACAGGTGATGGACAGAATGTGGATCAATGTCACACATTCACCCCAGTCCAAAGATCTGGGCCCAAATCCATCGTTTTTTTGCACTCCACACCACCCTGGGTTAGACAATGGCGATATGCAAATCAGCTCTGACCCTGTGCCCCATGGGAACAGTCCAGTCCGAACTACAAAAGCCATGTCCTTCCCAGAACGGAATCAAGCATCCGAGGACCGGACCGGTTTCGAGGTAACACCTCTCATCAGCCCGGCTAGCTTGACTCCAGTGGTGTGGAGTGCCTGGGACCCACGTCTGAGCATCCCCAGTGCACTTATGGCGGCAATTGCAAACAAAACAGGTGATGGACAGAATGTGGATCAATGTCACACATTCACCCCAGTCCAAAGATCTGGGCCCAAATCCATCGTTTTTTTGCACTCCACACCACCCTGGGTTAGACAATGGCGATATGCAAATCAGCTCTGACCCTGTGCCCCATGCGAACAGTCCAGTCCGAACTACAAAAGCCATGTCTTTCCCAGAACGGAATCAAGCATCCGAGGACCGGACCGGTTTCGAGGTAACACCTCTCATCAGCCCGGCTAGCTTGACTCCAGTGGTGTGGAGTGCCTGGGACCCACGTCTGAGCATCCCCAGCGCACTTATGGCGGCAATTGCAAACAAAACAGGTGATGGACAGAATGTGGATCAATGTCACACATTCACCCCAGTCCAAAGATCTGGGCCCAAATCCATCGTTTTTTTGCACTCCACACCACCCTGGGTTAGACAATGGCGATATGCAAATCAGCTCTGACCCTGTGCCCCATGGGAACAGTCCAGTCCGAACTACAAAAGCCATGTCCTTCCCAGAACGGAATCAAGCATCCGAGGACCGGACCGGTTTCGAGGTAACACCTCTCATCAGCCCGGCTAGCTTGACTCCAGTGGTGTGGAGTGCTTGGGACCCACGTCTGAGCATCCCCAGCGCACTTATGGCGGCAATTGCAAACAAAACAGGTGATGGACAGAATGTGGATCAATGTCACACATTCACCCCAGTCCAAAGATCTGGGCCCAAATCCATCGTTTTTTTGCACTCCACACCACCCTGGGTTAGACAATGGCGATATGCAAATCAGCTCTGACCCTGTGCCCCATGGGAACAGTCCAGTCCGAACTACAAAAGCCATGTCCTTCCCAGAACGGAATCAAGCATCCGAGGACCGGACCGGTTTCGAGGTAACGCCTCTCATCAGCCCGGCTAGCTTGACTCCAGTGGTGTGGAGTGCCTGGGACCCACGTCTGAGCATCCCCAGCGCACTTATGGCGGCAATTGCAAACAAAACAGGTGATGGACAGAATGTGGATCAATGTCACACATTCACCCCAGTCGAAAGATCTGGGCCCAAATTCATCGTTTTTTTGCACTTCACACCACCCTGGGTTAGACAATGGCGATATGCAAATCAGCTCTGACCTTGTGCCCCATGGGAACAGTCCAGTCCGAACTACAAAAGCCATGTCCTTCCCAGAACGGAATCAAGCATCCGAGGACCGGACCGGTTTCGAGGTAACACCTCTCATCAGCCCGGCTAGCTTGACTCCAGTGGTGTGGAGTGCCTGGGACCCACGTCTGAGCATCCCCAGCGCACTTATGGCGGCAATTGCAAACAAAACAGGTGATGGACAGAATGTGGATCAATGTCACACATTCACCCCAGTCCAAAGATCTGGGCCCAAATCCATCGTTTTTTTGCACTCCACACCACCCTGGGTTAGACAATGGCGATATGCAAATCAGCTCTGACCCTGTGCCCCATGGGAACAGTCCAGTCCGAACTACAAAAGCCATGTCCTTCCCAGAACGGAATCAAGCATCCGAGGACCGGACCGGTTTCGAGGTAACACCTCTCATCAGCCCGGCTAGCTTGACTCCAGTGGTGTGGAGTGCCTGGGACCCACGTCTGAGCATCCCCAGCGCACTTATGGCGGCAATTGCAAACAAAACAGGTGATGGACAGAATGTGGATCAATGTCACACATTCACCCCAGTCCAAAGATCTGGGCCCAAATCCATCGCTTTTTTGCACTCCACCCCACCCTGGGGTAGGCAATGGCGATATGCAAATCAGCTCTGACCCTGTGCCCCATGGGAACAGTCCAGTCCCAACTACAAAAGCCATGTCCTTCCCAGAACGGAATCAAGCATCCGAGGACCGGACCGGTTTCGAGGTAACACCTCTCATCAGCCCGGCTAGCTTGACTCCAGTGGTGTGGAGTGCCTGGGACCCACGTCTGAGCATCCCCAGCGCACTTATGGCGGCAATTGCAAACAAAACAGGTGATGGACAGAATGTGGATCAATGTCACACATTCACCCCAGTCCAAAGATCTGGGCCCAAATCCATCGTTTTTTTGCACTCCACACCACCCTGGGTTAGACAATGGCGATATGCAAATCAGCTCTGACCCTGTGCCCCATGGGAACAGTCCAGTCCAAACTACAAAAACCATGTCCTTCCCAGAACGGAATCAAGCATCCGAGGACCGTGTGGTAAATATTTGATTTACCGTCCTAATTTCTATGCAGGTAAGTACTTAATCAATAATAACTCAATCGGAAAGAAAGAGACAGAGTCCGTGGTGTTAGAGTTCTTAGGGGTTTTATTCCTTAAAAAGGAATGGTTCTTGAACCGGATATCATATTCCTGCCACCACAGGGGTGCAGGAAGGGATAGAGCCATATTTTATTGACAATACATAGCTTTTATACTTAAATCGTATTATAGGAACCAATACAGTAGGCGTAACAGCTGAGAGAGATAAGATAAGACACACACGTGGTAGTGATACGTAATTAGAAGGCGTGAACTAGGCGTGAACATAGAGGTGTGTGCTAGAAACGTCACATGTAAGTGTCATAAGTGGGTGGCAAAAAAAGCAGAATCTTGCAATGTCAGCAGAAATCTTAGGCCTGGATGCGCGCGCAGCTGCATGACGTGTGCATGACGTATGACTGGAGGGTGCAGGGGACTTTGACATTTACACTAGCGGAAAGAGACAGAAGTCTAGCATGTCAGATCAACTTGTACCACTATCATATCTGATATCTGATGTTTAGGAACTATATTATCTGGACGGAAAAGGTCTCTGGGGCAGAAGCTATTCTATACTGACTGTGAGTGCGTGTATAAGCGTCTAAGTGTCTAAGTGTCTGCATGAGAAGCGTGGGGGCATGGGCCTTCCATGGTAACAGAGGCTATGAATTACTTGCACGGAGACAGTGGGGCCGAGCCCTTTGCTCTGCAGCTGGAGGAATGTTTACTTAAACTAGTAGGCAGGAATGCATTTTCGAGGAGCGGAACAGATAATTCGAAGGTTGAATACAGTCTTGGCAGGCAGCAGGCTGAGCTAAGCGCCGTGAGCCGCGCAGGGAGTAAGGCAGAGGTCACGGGTACAGAGACAGCCCAGGCTGAGGCGTTCAGAGTCAGGAGACAGGAAAAGGCTCGATGGCAGAATTCGGGGCCTGCTTCGCCAGAGCTGAAAAACGTGTAAAGTGCACCACAAAAAGACGTTGGCATAGCATACTTAGGAACTGAATATGGAACCCGTTCATGGCGGGTCTGAAAGAGGACATGTTAACGTTGAACGCAAATGTATTTGCGTCTTTATAGCTGGCACAGGAGGGAAGTTACATGCACTTTAAACTCGTACATGGAGACGGTGGGGTACACGTTAGGGAACATAACTTGACCAAAAATTTATATTTCCTCATTCCCTCCTTGTTCCCTACGGACCCTTCATGATATATCGATCCTCATGAATCGATCAGTCTGTTCTTGTAACATCATTTGCTCTTCTTTCTTCCTTTGGCGGTTTGAGGAAAAACTGGAATGTTCAATGCACGATGTGGCACACAGTCCACAAATCGCTGGCCCACACTGTAGGCACAGGCAGCAACTGAATACTATGGCAAGGGCAATGCCTAGGAAGGATAGGATCTTCCATCCCCAAGCAGTCAACGTTGTCCAGAACCAACCGGACCAAGTCCAGGTGCCTGGATTCTGATGTATCAAACTTGCAATCTTATGAAGACGTGTAATAGCTTTGTATACAGTTGGCGCGTTTTCTGGAATGAAAACACAGCAACTTGACCCGATGACCTTACAAGCTCCACCTCTGTCTGCCAAGATGACGTCAATAACGAGACGGTTTTGAAGAACAACAACCCGCATGGCGGACTGCTCCTCTGTTAGGTTGCCTAGAGCGGAGGCAGTTTCATTCACTACTGCTTCGAGTCTTCTGGTTAATCTTCGTATTAATTTACTATTTTGGACGGGGCCTGTGAAGAAAAAGAATCCCTTATTGAAATCTGTGTATTGCTCCCATGCCGTTTCAGTATAGTCGACAATCGGGAGATCTCTTCTGAGTCTACTCTTTACTAGGTTGGTATTTCTGTGATAATCAGGAAGGGCTAGGAAAACAGGTGGCAGAAGGAAGGCAATGTAACAGGTACCATCCCAATCTGGAGGTAAGCGTATGTATGCGGTATGGCCACAAACAAAATAGGAATGACGAGTAGCTCTAAAGGAAGACTTGCCATGATCGCTGAATTATACCACGGTAGTACATTTACTATGACCTAAGTGTACTGAACCCTTCTTTCTGACACATAAGTCACCTGTGACTGGTAATACTGACATAGCAGGGAGAACTGGTGCAGCTTCGGATTCAACAGTAAGAATCATGAGGTTAATTGTATAATTACCTAATCCATATACTTCATTTTCTAGATCAGTTCCTGTCCTAATGGGAAGTCCCTTCTTGTCAGGGTAGCAGACGTTGAGCAGAACTAGGTTCAGGTTTCCCCAAATCCAATTCCCCTCGAAAACAGCAATATCAGAATCTAAAGAATTAATTAATCTAAACCATGAGCCACAGGAGCCATTGTGAGTGAACGGGTACGGGAAGAGAGGCAGAACTCCCTTGTATTTCTGATAGGGAGGGAGTCGGCCACATATCCAGCAGTTTGTAGCATTGTTAGTCTGATGGGAGTGATGTAACATACTAATGAATGTGTTGTTGCGCAGTGCAAGTCTGTAGGACAGTTCGTGAGGCGGTAATTCACTAAAAGAATGTTCAGCAGAAACATTGTAAGCAGATTGTTCACGCTTGAAGATAGGGTAGTATATGGGAAGCAATATACTCGCAACAATAATCAGAAGACTTAGGAAAAACATAATCAATAATGTCACTATACAGTGACTGCGGAGTGATTTACAGTATGTACGTTTCTTGAGTTGTCTCTCTTTCTCTCTATCTCGATCTAGGGGATACATGTCAGAAACTATTTAACCGATTCACCTAGGGGAGGACTTAAACAATTAAACTGTCTGACTTGCTAGATCGGAGTTTCTTTCGGTACTCCTCTTGGGGAGTTTTTTCTCGCTTAGGAATTTTACAGTCACTAGATTCGAGGCAGTCCTTGGAGGGGATGGACGAGTCAGTTTCTGGCAGGAGTTCGTTGCATTTTTTAATATGACTCGTGTGGATCCACCCCTTTCGGCCTTCCACCTTGATCGCGGTCCTCGTGGTAAGAAGGACGATCTTCGGCTCTTTCCAGCGGGGCTCCAACGGACTTTTCCTGTCGAAGTTGCGGATCAAAACTGCATCTCCGGGACGGACATCATGTGGCTTTACATCAGTGTTGTCAGGGAAGGCTGCAGCAACCTGTGAACGACATGATTGGAGTGCAGACATCAAGGAGGCAAGATAATCTGTCAGCATATTACAATCAACATCTGTAATTTTCTTAGGCATGGGCGTCCCCCACATATTCGGTGGTCTGCCAAAGACCACTTCATACGGGGCTAGCCCTGATCTCGAATGAGGAACCATCCTCATATAAAACAATGCAACTGGCAGGGCGACTATCCAGTCGACCCCTTTCTCTTTACAGATCTTTGCAAGGCGTGTTTTCAATGTCTGGTTGTGCCTTTCTACAAGGCCAGCTGCTTCGGGATGTCGGACACAATGGAATCTCCACTGGTATCCTAGCAGAAGGGAAACCTGTTTCATGAGTTCGGATGAGAACGGCTGTCCGTTATCTGAGTACACGACACGAGGCAAGCCGTACCGTGGGAAGAATTCTCGAACCAGCTGCCTGGCAGTGGTCGGGGCAGTGTAATCTGGGACTGGATATGCTTCGGTCCAACGGGAAAGTGCACAAACAACTACGAGGACATATTTGAATCCTCGACAACGGTCCATCTGGATATAATCCATCTGGAGGACTTCAAAAGGGTGATCGGGAGGATGAAATCCACCTTGCTCTACAGGGACGCTTTTTCCTGGATTGAACTGACAACAGATCATGCAAGTACGCACTTTCTGTTTTGCTGCTGCTCGTAAGTGTTTGTTATACCAGAGATTCTGTAAACTGTCTAACATAGCTTTCTCTCCTAGATGTGCCGGACTATGTGCTGTGTTTATCATGATTTGAACCATTGAGTCAGGGAGAAACCATGTAGATTTTCCCTTCGTCATCCATCCTTGATCTGTCTGAATCCCTCCTAGTTCAGTCCATTTCTTTATTTCATCTGAAGTGGCATGCGTCTGGATATCGATTACATCTAGGGTGGGATCCCTAACTGACATACACTGTGTCGGTACTATTGTCTTTGTCACATCAGTTGTCTGAGTGTGAGTCAATGCTGTATGTTTTGCTGTCTGGTCTGCCAGGTCATTACCCTGGGAAACAGAATCCGTAACTTTAGTATGTGCTTTACACTTCATGACGGATATGCCCGAGGGCAGATGTATTGCTTCTAACAGTGCTTGAATGAGGGGACCGTGTTGGATCTTGGCACCATGAGAGGTCAAAAAACCTCGTTCTTGCCATAACACTCCGAAGTCGTGTACGACTCCGAAAGCATAACGGGAATCTGTGTATATGTTAACATTTCTGTTCTTGGCTAGTATGCAGGCTTGGGTCAGAGCGATGAGCTCCGCCGCTTGAGCAGACAGTGTGTCAATACGATGTGTTTCTTTGACTTCAGTTTCAGTGGTCACTGCATACGCGGCCACTAACTCTCCTGTACTTGTTCTCATGCATGAACCGTCCACGTAAAGTGTCAGGTCTGGATTTGTCAATGGAACATCTGTTAAGTCTCGTCGGGGCTTTGTTACTGCATTAATGATCTCTATACAATCATGCGGGGCTGGATCTGTCATAATGGAGGGTAACAATGTTGCGGGATTTAGAATGCTACAGCGTCGGATTTCTATATGTGGCTGGAATAGCGTCAATTCATAACCTGTCAGTCGTGCTATAGTTAAGTGTTGAGTCTGGGTTCTGTTTAAAAGAACCTCTACAGAATGTGGGACTTGTACTGTTAATGGGTGTCCTAATACAATTGAATCACTCTGTCTGATAGCTAGGGCTGTTGCGGCAACTGACTTTAAGCACGCAGGGAGTGCCTGGGCTACTGAATCCAATGTACTTGAAAAATAAGCGCAAGGCTTATGTGAACCTGCTTGGTCTTGAGTGAGGACAGACAATGCTGTACCATCACGTTCTGTAACAAAAAGTGTAAACGGTTTGCTGTAACATGGTGTCGCTAGAACTGGTGCTTGACATAAAGCTTTCTTTAATTCTTCAAAAGCCTGTGTATGTTCCTGAGTCCAAGGGAGGGCAGTCGAAGTCGCTGCCTCCTGTGTTGTTAACTGAATCAGTGGTTTAGCTAGAAATGCATACTGGGGAATCCATTGTCTGCAGTACGAGGTGAGGCCTATAAAGGCCCGCACTTCCTTTTGTGTCTGGGGTTGTGGCATATTTACAATTAACTGGATGCGATCTGGAGTGAGCTGTCTCCCCACTGTGGACAGCAAGTGACCCAAGTACACAACTTGCTGAACACAGAATTGTAGCTTCGAAGGAGACACCTTGTGTCCCTTGTCGGCCAGAAAATGTAGAACCGTCAGTGATGCTTGCTCACATTCGGGCTCACTTCGTGCGGTGATCAGCAGATCATCCACGTATTGCAGTAAAGCAGTGTTAACTGGCATTTGAATACAATCAAGTTGTCTTTTCAGTGCTTGGCTATAGATGCTGGGGCTTTCTGTGAATCCTTGAGGTGCGCGTGAAAATGTGAAACTTCGTCCATTTAAACTGAATCCGAAGAGATATTGGCTCTCTGGATCAATGGGTACACTGAAGAAGGCGTTCTTGAGGTCAATTACAGTAAAGAACGTTGCTTCTGAATCAATGGCAGTCAATAAGGATGAGATATCGGGAACCACAGGGTACTGTGGAACAATGCATTTATTCAGCTCTCGTAAATCAATCACCAGCCGATATACTGGCGGTGCATTGGGATCAGTACGTTTAAGAATCGGAATGATAGGGGAATTACAGATATTGGAGTCGGTCTCTACGACCACTCCTTGGGTAATGAGCTCTTCAATGATTTCCAGTAAAGCCACTACAGCATCGGGTGGTAATTTGTATTGTCTGATTCGAGGTAAAACAACACCTGGCTTGAGTGTAACACGATATGGTGTAATATGCATGCAGCCTACATCAGTTGGGCCTTGTGCCCACAGGTGTTCTGGTACATTTTTAAATCTGACATCAAACTCTCGTAATACATAGTGACCCTTGAAGTCTCGCAGGAAGAGTCTAACTCCTTCCGGAGAGCAGCATATTACGGCTCCTAGAGCCTTTAGTGTTTTGATACCTAACAAGTTTTCTGGACATGATTTCGTGAGTAACAAGTCTGTAACACGTGATAATGGACCTACTGCTAAGGGGACAGGTTTCGATACTTCATTTACAATAGGCTGTCCTGAAAAACCAAGGGAAACATTCTGTGAGCCTGAGAGGGGTGCCCCTGGGACTTCATTATGACTGATTGTTGTGCGGCTTGCCCCTGTGTCAATTAAAAACTTTCTGTCTTTTCCCAACACTTGACTGTGTACATAAGGACCCTCTTGATCTACAGGAATCTCAATAAGAGGCAAACCAAACTCCCTCTCTAGGCTGTTTCATGTGTAACGTGGATAATCGGGGTAATCAGATTGGGCATACTGGTACATCTGCTGTGACACTTGCTGAGTCGCGGCAATAGGCTGTGGCTGTGACTGTGGTACTGCTACGGTCTGTACTGAATGTGGTGATGCATGCATAGGCTGTGTATTCTGCATGGGCTGTATATTCTGTGAAGTCTGTTGCTGAACATGGTCTTGTCTAGGCGGACGCGGTCTTTCTTTAGTTTTACCTGTTGATATATTATGTTTCAGGACTGGGCATTCATGTACGTAGTGACCTGGCTGCTTGCAATAGTTGCATGTCCCTTTAACGGGAGCTGCTGAATTCTGGGTCTGGGTCGTACCCTTTCTCTGGCCGTCGGCTGGAACCGACTGGGCCACTAACATTTTCATTTTCGTGTCTTTCATGCGTTTCTGTTCATGATCCTGTTCTTCTCTGATTCTGTTCTGATGGTATTGTAACATTTGCAACATCTGGGATGGCGTATTTGCCTGCCATGTACTTTCAACCTTGTATACGCGGTTCTTAACCAGTGGCAGGGAATTCTCGACTAATTTTGATACAAAAAGGTGCGGGTACGACTCGCTACTTGGTTTAAGGCCACTATTATTAATAAAACATTTCTCGAATCTTGAATAGAAGTCACTAGTATCTTCATCGTGTTTCTGTTTACAGGCTGAGATTGCATCCCAGTCTTCCTTTCTAGTTGTCAGTAATCTTGGCAGAACCTGCACTATTAAACCTGGTAATGCTTTAGTTTTCTCCCCAAGGCCTAGCCCTGGAGTACGAAGTTTCTCCTCGTCTTCTATTTCTGCCCATATAATCTTTTTGTCTCCCACCTCCCACTCTCTTTCCTTCAGTTTCTCGTAGATGCCGGTGGGCAACAATACTTTTAACATTTTCATGATATCTGCATATGTGTAATCTCCCATCAGTAACATGTCTTTAAGTTCTCTGTGAAAACCTGCAGGGTCTTTATCGTGACAGGGTACTAGTTTCTTCATTTCCAATATTTCTAACTTGGTCAGAGGTGTGTGTACATACACACGTTTCAGGGTATGGTCGGCACCCATGACTGGGTGTACCTCTCGTAATGGGTTCTGACTTTCAATGCCATGAAGACGCTCCATATGATACATTTTCCTTTCTGGGGGCGGAGCGGGAACGTATTGTGAGCTTAAGAAAGTGTTATATCTGTGCTGTTGTTCTAGAATTATTTGGATTAACTTGGTACTTAGGCCTCTCCATCTATCCATGAGTAGTGCTTCTAATGTATCAGGTAAGGGACCTGGATCAGAATGTTGATTTCTGTATAACGTGAGGAGGTGCTGAATCATGTATATACCTGCTAATTTCTGCTCGTCTGGGGAAAGGTTCAGAAATGTATGTGCTACTGTGTCATCATTGTATATATTAGGATTGTCAGCCCACAGTACTGCTGACCGGGCTAGTTCTTGTTCATCCATAGAATTGAGTACATGGTACCCCATTCGTTCTCGAAGCATTTTATCAGTGTCTTGGAACTGATGTTCAGGAGAATTCGGTTTTGATATGCCAGAGAGAAAAACTCTCTTGCTTTCTGGACGAATGCCTTTTCTAAGGTAAGTTCCCTTACCTACATACGCTATTGTGTCTGTAGTCTTTTCTGGTTCTTCAGATCCTTCCTCCTCCTCAGAGGAAGCTTTTTCTCTCTCTTTTTCGTGTACTTCTATTACTGCTTTTCTTATTTTCCTGTACATACTGGCTATGCAATTCTGTTTATCATGCTTTCCTTCGGATATATTTTGACCCCACTTGGTTAGGGCATCCATTTCATCCTGTTCTGTCTCAGGCCTGTCTCGTTCTCTTATTAAGCAATTTATGAAAAAACGTAGTATATATGCTTGAGTGTCAACTTTCTGATGTGCCATGGCCTCCTTAATACTTTCAGGGTTTTCCCCAGTCTGGACAAAATGATATATCCTATCTAGGTGCTCTTTCATTCCTGAGAATAACACTAGGTAATCTGTAGCTTGTCGTAAACGTAGAGATGCTATCAACATCCTATCGTCTTTACCGGGTACGGGATCGTATCTGCAAACTTGAAGCGGTTCTTTGAGTATGTCGAGACGGGGTGATTGGAGCATAGGGTGCTTCTGCATGTCCCTAAGGTGTAATCTGTGTGTTTCTGGCGGGGTCTGGTAACCCCCGGTCGCACCTCCTGAGGCTGAGGTTTGAGCATTATCTCTCTGTGGAGTCTGTATCTGTATCTGGACTTGTCTCTTAGTAGGATCAGGCGCAAACGGATTTGGTATCTTAACCTTAGGTGAGGGAAGTGGTGGAGGAGGAGGAACGACAGGCTGTCGGACGGGGGAAACTTGTTGCGGTAACGGCGGGGTATGGTCTGGAGGCGGATTGCCATCTCCGTCACTGTCAGTAGGCGGGACGTGGGCACGTGGATTGGTGTAAGCGGGTGCTACATCGTTTAGATAGGAATTCAGAAATATGTCTTTAGTAGTCCTGTGGTTTACTTTAATTGGAACCAATGGTGGTGGTAGATTTTTCGGTATTTCTGAATGGGCTTCAGGCGAACCCTCGGCCACTAAGTACATACCATTTACAAGATTGTTTCGTGCACGGTCTACCTGTTCGGCTTTTACTCGGATCCCTTCATTAACTAATTCGTTTTCTCGGACTCTATCCGGCGCTTCTCTAAGTCTATCTTCTCTTCGGAGTTCTTTTTCGGCTCGTTTATGCGATTCTTTACGCCATAACTCTATAGCATCTTTCTGTGATTGTCTGGCTTTCTTTCTCCATAGTGCTTCTTCTATTTTCAGGATGCACTCGGCATCCCATGTTCCTGTAGCGGGCCATCTGTATTTTTCTTCTAGGTGCTTAGTATAATCGGCCCATAAATCTAGATACAGTATGGCGTCTATGCCATGCTTGTGGTACATGTAATTTCCAGGCGTGTCCCTAGGGGGGATAGGAATTTCTTCCTCTAGCATCCCTTTCCTAGTTCCTATCTGTTTCAACTTATTGAAAAACGGCATCTTGTCTACTTAATACTGGATACTCGATACTTTTCTACCTGAACTCTGAACACAATTAGTTACACAAAAACACAATAATGCACGCTAAACAATCACTCATACCACGACATTAATCACATGAGAGAACATTTTAAACATATATCTCTACCTTCGGAACCAGATGCACTGCTAAACAGCACAGATACACTATCGAAGACAGTGCAAGAACTTGAGTAACGGATATACTGCTAAACAGTACAGATACACTGTCTAAAACAGTGCAGACCGCGTTTGTGTACCCAAACCCGTCTTTACCGGATACATAATAATGCACCCGTCTAGATACGTCCCAGCAATGGTACTCATCGGGAAGCACGGAAACAGAAGGCCTCGGAAAACTCGACTGGACCGGACCGGACTCGACTCGACTCGACTCGTGGATACTTCGGAAAACTGGTGGGCCTCTTCACACCTCGGACCTTGCTTCTTTCGGCTAGGCTCTGGTCGGGATCCTCCGCACTCCTCACCGCCTCGTCTGGGTGCTGATCGCAGTCTTCGTCACCTCCGTGGGCCAGAGGGAGATACAGGAAATCCTGCCAGTACGCGTAGTTCCGTCTAACTGATGGCAGGGGACAGAGCTTGCAACGCACCAACCGGCGCGTGAGGTGGGGGAGGGGTCCCTATTCGGGCGCCAAATTATTGTGGTAAATATTTGATTTACCGTCCTAATTTCTATGCAGGTAAGTACTTAATCAATAATAACTCAATCGGAAAGAAAGAGACAGAGTCCGTGGTGTTAGAGTTCTTAGGGGTTTTATTCCTTAAAAAGGAATGGTTCTTGAACCGGATATCATATTCCTGCCACCACAGGGGTGCAGGAAGGGATAGAGCCATATTTTATTGACAATACATAGAATGTGGATCAATGTCACACATTCACCCCAGTCCAAAGATCTGGGAATCAAGAACGGAATCAAGCATCCGAGGACCGGACCGGTTTCGAGGTAACACCTCTCATCAGCCCGGCTAGCTTGACTCCAGAGGTGTGGAGTGCCTGGGACCCACGTCTGAGCATCCCCAGCGCACTTATGGCGGCAATTGCAAACAAAACAGGTGATGGACAGAATGTGGATCAATGTCACACATTCACCCCAGTCCAAAGATCTGGGCCCAAATCCATCATTTTTTTGCACTCCACACCACCCTGGGTTAGACAATGGCGATATGCAAATCAGCTCTGACCCTGTGCCCCATGGGAACAGTCCAGTCCGAACTACAAAAGCCATGTCCTTCCCAGAACGGAATCAAGCATCCGAGGACCGGACCGGTTTCGAGGTAACGCCTCTCATCAGCCCGGCTAGCTTGACTCCAGTGGTGTGGAGTGCCTGGGACCCACGTCTGAGCATCCCCAGCGCACTTATGGCGGCAATTGCAAACAAAACAGGTGATGGACAGAATGTGGATCAATGTCACACATTCACCCCAGTCCAAAGATCTGGGCCCAAATCCATCGTTTTTTTGCACTTCACACCACCCTGGGTTAGACAATGGCGATATGCAAATCAGCTCTGACCTTGTGCCCCATGGGAACAGTCCAGTCCGAACTACAAAAGCCATGTCCTTCCCAGAACGGAATCAAGCATCCGAGGACCGGACCGGTTTCGAGGTAACACCTCTCATCAGCCCGGCTAGCTTGACTCCAGTGGTGTGGAGTGCCTGGGACCCACGTCTGAGCATCCCCAGCGCACTTATGGCGGCAATTGCAAACAAAACAGGTGATGGACAGAATGTGGATCAATGTCACACATTCACCCCAGTCCAAAGATCTGGGCCCAAATCCATCGCTTTTTTGCACTCCACCCCACCCTGGGTTAGGCAATGGCGATATGCAAATCAGCTCTGACCCTGTGCCCCATGGGAACAGTCCAGTCCAAACTACAAAAACCATGTCCTTCCCAGAACGGAATCAAGCATCCGAGGACCGGACCGGTTTCGAGGTAACACCTCTCATCAGCCCGGCTAGCTTGACTCCAGTGGTGTGGAGTGCCTGGGACCCACGTCTGAGCATCCCCAGCGCACTTATGGCGGCAATTGCAAACAAAGCAGGTGATGGACAGAATGTGGATCAATGTCACACATTCACCCCAGTCCAAAGATCTGGGCCCAAATCCATCGTTTTTTTGCACTCCACACCACCCTGGGTTAGACAATGGCGATATGCAAATCAGCTCTGACCCTGTGCCCAATGGGAACAGTCCAGTCCGAACTACAAAAGCCATGTCCTTCCCAGAATGGAATCAAGCATCCGAGGACCGGACTGGTTTCGAGGTAACACCTCTCATCAGCCCGGCTAGCTTGACTCCAGTGGTGTGGAGTGCCTGGGACCCACGTCTGAGCATCCCCAGCGCACTTATGGCGGCAATTGCAATCAAAACAGGTGATGCACAGAATGTGGATCAATGTCACACATTCACCCCAGTCCAAAGATCTGGGCCCAAATCCATCGTTTCTTTGCACTCCACACCACCCTGGGTTAGACAATGGCGATATGCAAATCAGCTCTGACCCTGTGCCCCATGGGAACAGTCCAGTCCGAACTACAAAAGCCATGTCCTTCCCAGAACGGAATCAAGCATCCGAGGACCAGACCGGTTTCGAGGTAACACCTCTCATCAGCCCGGCTAGCTTAACTCCAGTGGTGTGGAGTGCCTGGGACCCACGTCTGAGCATCCCCAGCGCACTTATGGCGGCAATTGCAAACAAAACAGGTGATGGACAGAATGTGGATCAATGTCACACATTCACCCCAGTCCAAAGATCTGGGCCCAAATCCATCGTTTTTTTGCACTCCACACCACCCTGGGTTAGACAATGGCGATATGCAAATCAGCTCTGACCCTGTGCCCCATGGGAACAGTCCAGTCCGAACTACAAAAGCCATGTCCTTCCCAGAACGGAATCAAGCATCCGAGGACCGGACCGGTTTCGAGGTAACACCTCTCATCAGCCCGGCTAGCTTGACTCCAGTGGTGTGGAGTGCCTGGGACCCACGTCTGAGCATCCCCAGCGCACTTATGGCGGCAATTGCAAACAAAACAGGTGATGGACAGAATGTGAATCAATGTCACACATTCACCCCAGTCCAAAGATCTGGGCCCAAATCCATCGTTTTTTTGCACTCCACACCATCCTGGGTTAGACAATGGCGATATGCAAATCAGCTCTGACCCTGTGCCCCATGGGAACAGTCCAGTCCGAACTACAAAAGCCATGTCCTTCCCAGAACGGAATCAAGCATCCGAGGACCGGACCGGTTTCGAGGTAACACCTCTCATCAGCCCGGCTAGCTTGACTCCAGTGGTGTGGAGTGCCTGGGACCCACATCTGAGCATCCCCAGCGCACTTATGGCGGCAATTGCAAACAAAACAGGTGATGGACAGAATGTGGATCAATGTCACACATTCACCCTAGTCCAAAGATCTGGGCCCAAATCCATCGTTTTTTTGCACTCCACACCACCCTGGGTTAGACAATGGCGATATGCAAATCAGCTCTGACCCTGTGCCCCATGGGAACAGTCCAGTCCGAACTACAAAAGCCATGTCCTTCCCAGAACGGAATCAAGCATCCGAGGACCGGACCGGTTTCGAGGTAACACCTCTCATCAGCCCGGCTAGCTTGACTCCAGTGGTGTGGAGTGCCTGGGACCCACGTCTGAGCATCCCCAGCGCACTTATGGCGGCAATTGCAAACAAAACAGGTGATGGACAGAATGTGGATCAATGTCACACATTCACCCCAGTCCAAAGATCTGGGCCCAAATCCATCGTTTTTTTGCACTCCACACCATCCTGGTTAGACAATGGTGATATGCAAATCAGCTCTGACCCTGTGCCACATGGGAACAGTCCAGTCCGAACTACAAAAGCCATGTCCTTCCCAGAACGGAATCAAGCATCCGAGGACCGGACCGGTTTCGAGGTAACACCTCTCATCAGCCCGGCTAGCTTGACTCCAGTGGTGTGGAGTGCAGCACGTGTTGTGCCACCCACAAAGCGGCCTAGTAAAAGTATGTCTAAAGGTCTGCCAATGCTAGACCTGTGTGCAGTCTGGTACTGTCATGCGGACTGCGCAAGTACACCTACTTGCCAGTCCCTAAACCTTCCCTTAACTTCATGTTAGTCACCCCTAAGGTAGGCCCAAGGGCAGGGTGCATTGTAAGCATAAGGTAGGACAAGCCTGATGAGGTTGGCCTGTCCTAATAGTGAATTACAGCCATCTTCGTTTTTCACTATTGTAAGGTTACCTAAGTTAGAATGGGCTGCCAGGATTATTAACGCTATAATCCTAGCGGGCTCGGGGAACATGGTACAATGTAGAGTTTGGTATCCCTGAACTCAGGGTTTAATTACGCATCCGTTTGGGTGGATGGTTTTTAGACTCTGTGTTTGAAAATAGCACTTTTAGAAAGTAGCTATTTTCTTGTCTGTTTACCGGTCTCTGCTGGTTTGGTGTGTGTGACAGGGGCTGGGTGGCTCCAGAGGTCTGAATGTGTCAGTGTGGGGTGAGTGAGGCATTTGCATTGAGAGTAGGGGAAGAGTAGCTCCTGATAGCCTGCCCTACCTGACACAATGCTGGCTCCACCTCCTGCCGGGCGACTGGTGGCTATGTGCCTGCCAGGGACAATCCTGGCTCCGCCTCCTGCTGGGCAGCTGAGGACCCTGCCCTGCACAGTGAATAGGCCAGGTGCCTCGGCCTGGCAACACCCACAACAAACTCAGGATGGGGGAAATCTCCCTGCCCAGACAAAGGGATCAAAGCAGAAAAGGGGTATAAGAGTAGGAGCCCTGAACCAAAGAACTTAGATCACTTCTGACAAGGAAACCTGAACCAAGGACAAGAAGCCTGCTGATCCAAGGACTTGCCTACCCCTTCTGCCAGTGTGCTGTTTGTTGGGGGAATCCTGCAGTTGCTTCTTTATTTTTGCCAAGGAACCAGGAGAGAGGTGTGTACTCTCAAGCTTTGCCAAGAAAGTCTCCAAGGACTGGAAGAGTGCCAGTCTCCTGATGAAGTCACAGGGCTAAAGGACTTTGTCATCTACTTGAACTGGAGCGTATTCTGAAGAATCCAGCAATCTCAATGCCGACGGACGCGGCCGAATCCAGCCCGACATCGTGAGTGCCGCTCCAGTGTCCCGCACCTTCGACGCCGGACGCCAAGCCCGATCGACGCCAGTAGCGAAGCCGCTACCGATTGCCTCCACACCGAGCCCTCTCGACGCCGTGAGCGCTGCTCACTCTTGCAACCAATGACATTGAGGACGCCGCTGTATCCTGCTTCAACCCGTGAGCACTGCTCCTGCCTGACATCTGTCGACGCCACTGTAGATCGCCCCGACTCCGAGGCCCGATCGACGCCGAAGACTCGTCGCCGGACATCTCGATGCCGCTGATCATCGTGTGCTTAATTTTTCCAAGGCACTGTGTTGTGGGGGTCTGTTTCGACTCCGAGCTCGACGTAGCGCTCCTCGCGGTCGATGCCGAACCTTTGGACTAACTTTGCCACAACGCCGTGTGACTCCTGTGGGGGTTACATTGTTGCCAAGAATTTTGATTTAACGAAGAAGAGTTGCTTTTGTTGCTAAAGACTTTGTGCCAAGAAGAAACCGTACTTGAACTATTATTTTTCCTTCCAAGAGTATTTATTAAGATTAAGATTGTGGTATATTTTTGTCGTTATTTGGTCTTGTGCTAAGCCTTTTATAAACATCCTTATTTTTATAATACTACTGTGTCGTGTTCATTTGTAGTGTATTCACTTTATTACTGTATGTGGTCATAAATGCTTAACACACTGCCTCTGAGATAAGCCTGTCTGCTTTGCCAAGCTACCAAGGGGGTGAGCAGGGGTGATCTAAGTGTGTGATCCCCTTGCCCTGACTAGAGGAGGTGGGTCCCTATTTGTCAGAAGTGTATACCTCTGCCAACTAGAGACCAGCCGATTCTAACACTTACTATACCACCTTGTCTAGAAATACACAAAATTGCCCTCCTGTGTCAAGCATCAACATGATTGATCCACCACTGTAATTCCTGTTGTACTTCCGTAGATAACTGGATTTGGTCAGAGCGAGAAAGACCTTTCTGCAAATAAGGTAATTTGAGTCTCTGAATGGCTCACAATTGTAGATATCCCAGAAAGATTGCCTCAATAAAAAAAAGGTAAGATTCCCAATAATCTGGTAAGCCAGCAAACAGTGAGGGAATCCTTCCTCAGGACTTTGTGAATTTCTCAATTGATAACTTGAATCTTGTGAAGTGGAAGAGATAAGAAGCAGAGGCGGAGTTCATTACAAATCCCAGAAGAGTCTTGGCAATGATGCTCAACATACTGTGATTCTGGGCAACTCACTAAATCTCCCTATGCCTAACAAAAATGAATGTGTCCTTGTGAAACAGAACTGGTGCTCTTGTAAAGTGCTCTGATACCTGATACCTTTGGGTCAAGTTTGCGCTATATAAAACTACGAAAGAAAAAAAAGGCCCCTGGCTCCCACAAATTTCACAGTAGCTTTGAGCAACTTGATAAAGCACCAAGGAGCTGAAGAGAGTCCGAAAGGAAGGACCAAAAATTCATATGTAATTTAGCACCACTGAAATTGAACAACACAGTGATGAGGAGGAAAGACAGAACTGTCAGGTAGGAGTTTTTCATATACAACCTGATCAAGAAGTCACATTTTCTTGGGAGGTGCCTCAACAAGTGTATACCTTTTATTTATTTTTCATTTAAAACTTTGTTTTATTTATTTTTTCAGAAAAATACATGGCAAAACAAGCATTGCATGGCCCCAAGTATACAATGGGAGTAGTACCACATTTACAAATGATACACTGCAGAATGTAGGTAGTAGAAAAGTATCCAGTCAGGGCACAGTATTATATCAATTTCAAGTCATTGAGCCAGGTATTCAAGAAGAGATACATCATTGTCTCACTTGACTGTCACATCTGTTATACATTGGTACAGAGTTCACAGAATTCACACCTCATCTAGCTAGAGTGACTCTCATCATTACATTTCTTGAGGAGGAGCTCCCACATTATAATCACTTCCATGGCACCTTCATCGGTAGGGGTGAGGCAAATATGGGCCTCCTCCACCATTCCCCATTCAAGCAGATCCTACAGGCATAAGTGTGTCAAACCCTGGTGCCGAACCAATTAATGGCTATGCACTATTTGGCCAATAGAATTGCAAGCTGGGAAAGCTTGTAGGGAATCTTCTGCCCTTTGGGTCTTACCACCACTCCCAGGAGGCAGGCCATTTGGGTCAGAGGGACCGCTATGTTTGTTGCCCTCACAATTGCAGGCACTACAGCCCTTCAGAACCCCTGGATCTTGACACAGGCCCAAGCCAGATGCAAGAAGGTTGCCCCCAACTCCCCGCACCATACACATCTCGCCTCCCTCAAGGGTCCATCCTATTCAACTGACTAGGGGTCACATAGGTGCAATGCAGAAAATGTAAACGTAGCAACTTAAATCTGTGATTACAGGACACCATTCTCACCAACTCGTTTATGCACGTCCAGTCCGCATCCGCAATGGGCTCCTCCAGTTCTCTCTCCCAGGCTCTAAGGGCACCATAAGATGTACTCGCCATGTCTCCCAGATCGCCATATAGAATAAGGTAATCAGGTGTGTCCCCCGCCACCCCAATTGAAGCAGGCCACCAAGCGCTTTTTCCAAGGTGAGAAAAACCTCCCAGGGATATAAGTCATCCACCACCTGGCTACCTCCCCTGCTCCACTGTACCATGGACATATCCAGATCACTTTCCTAACCACTGCCTCCCAAACTGCTGGCGTTTGCAAATGGGACTGGGTATATCTTCTCCCAGCATTTCTATAGCATATCTATAAACAACTTTTCTCCCAGTTGACAGGTGCGGCCAACCACTGTGCAGCATGTTGTAAATTCACTACATAATAGTATTGTTGCATATCTGGGAGAGCGAGAGCCCCATCTTCCATGTCTTGCCTAAGGACTGACAATGCCACCCTGCTAGGCCTCAGAGACCAGTGAAATGAGTAACCTATCCAGTTTCTGAAATAATTACGGTCTGAGTGGAAACATTACATTTTGGATAGGTAGAGGCAACGAGGAAGGAAACCCATTTTGGCCAAGGGTAGTCTGTTCCAGAATGCTATGGAGCCTTCTAGTCCCTCCAAGACACTATCCACATTTAAGCTCTTATATACTGAAGCACCCCCTCATGTGTCTCCATGGAAGATTCCTCTGAGCTTTGGGGATTCACAAACAGGTGCTCCTGTACCAAAAGCTCAGTCTCCAATGTCACCGTACATCAGAGGTGGTTCCAATATAGGCTCCCTTAATGGCAGCCTTATGGGCTTCCCAATCTGGCTCTGGAAACGGCAGTCCCGCAGTTAACAGCTAATGAGTCAGTAAGGGAAGTCCCCAGTGTGTCTCGACACACAGCATCTGCCAGGGGTTCGGAGGGTATATGCTATCGGCGTGCTCAGTGTATGGCATTGCCCCCTCGCAAGTGAAGCAACACTGGTGCATGGTCAGAGAGGAACCGCCCCAAGTGTGTCACCTAAAGCAACCTCTGGGGGTTCATCCCAGCAACCAGGAGGCGGTCCAAGCGGCTATATGTATTACTAGTTAAGGAATGACAGGCATACCCCAGACACCCCTGATGCAGTAGGGGTCAGCTATTGTGGAACCCCAAGTTGCACATAACCACGGCACAGGGGGTCATCAGGGGATTGGTATCCTGCTTGGGTGGATAGCAGTCCCCATCCAGGTCCTGGATTCATTCAAAGAAACGTTAATCATCAACATTAGGTGCGCCAATATTCAGGAGTGTAATGGCCCTACCATCAGGTATACCCCGGAGTAGGAGATAATGACCCTCTATATCTGCCTCGCTATACATGTGCTAGAACGGAACCCCAGGACAAATCCAAATGGCTACCCCTCTAGCATAGGAGGAGTGTGCAGTTGAAACTAACTGACCCCTCAATTTCTTTACCAGCTTCTGAGACTCTCCACCCATTAGATGAGTTTTCCTGCAAACAAGATATTTTCATCTTATGACACCAGAGGAATGAATGGAACCTATACCGTTTAGAGTACCCTTCAGGCCCCTAAGATTCATGTTAAGCTATTTGCACAGTCAGCCAGGCAATGTTACAACTCCATCTCTTAGGGGCCAACAATAGTCCCTTTTCTCGGCCGGCTGCCATCTTACAGTAATCTAGCTGAAAGGAAATGAGTACCCAGTATCTCACATGCACTGCACTCAACAACTCACACTCCACAAACAGTGGGAGTACAGGACATTTCAACACCCTCAACTCCCCCACCCCGGACAGGCAGTATATCAACAACAACTCATACAGAATATCCATCAAGATCAATGCTACCAGGACCCACAGCCTAAACCAATGACCCACAACCCAGGCCTACCAATAATCATGGAAAAAGCGCCTCCAAACAGATTCCCTAAAGCTGTGTGTAGTGAGGTATATAAAATGCTTTGAGACGGTTACGGTGGATATCAGCCCTGTGGTGAGAGACAACTTTTGATTGCTCTCAGGAAACCATAAAAGGCAGTCTCTTCCCCTGCCATCAGTAGATGGGTTAGATGGGCTCTGCAAGAATCAGGCATTGACACAAAGGTATTTGGGGTCTACTCTGTTCGAGTGGCCATGGCATCAAAGGTGTTTTCGCTTGGGGCCCGCCTGGAGGATATCCTCAATGCATTGAAGTGATCTTCCGATTGTGCTGCCAAGAGGTTTTAGTTTAAATAAGTCCCTAACATTGCAACGCTGGTTGTGGAGAAGCTTTTGACCAGTATAATCCTAACCTCTGATCCTCACATAGAATAAAAAATGTCCTAGCTATTGTAACGGAAAGTTTCAATTTTATTATGGACACAGAGGTGAGGATTGACCTGCTCATTGTTGTAGATACTTACCCCCACCCTAGTATGAGACAGTCTTTGTAAAGGTGGATATAGTTGAGATGTACTGGTGGTCACATCCCGTTGATATCAATTGATGCCTACTATGATGACAAAATTGGGTTTTAGTGCAACCTGTCATGACGCTGTAGGTAGTATGGACATTCATTTGTTTAATTTCAGTCAGGATCTGACAGGTCTAAATGGGATTGAAGAAGTCTTTACTCGATTTCAGTTTCAGGATAAAAGAGTAGGTAGCAGCAGCGATGAGGGACTATCAAGTTGTCCAGAATTGTTGATTGGACGATTTATTTATTTAAGCAACTTGTAAAGTGTGCAAATACCCTTAGGTGTCTCAGTGCTACGGACTGGGCAAGGGGAGGGCCAGGAGTGGGTGGATTATTGGTTAAAGAGACAGGTCTTTCGATTTTTCCGGAATTGTAAGCAGGGTGGGACTGGTTTTAATGTGAAGGGGAGCATGTTCCATAATCTGGTAGTGGTGACAGTGAATCTTCTGTCGCCCCAAGAGGCTTTCTTGGTTCGATGGACGATCAGCAGGTTCGCTGCTGATGAGCGCAATGGTCTGATGGGCATGTAGGAGCAAAGAGTATTCTTCAGAAATTCAGGTCCTGTGTTGTGGATTACTTTGTATGCAATGCATAGAGCCTTGATCTTGGTTTTACTCCTGATGGGTAGCCAGTGGAGCTGTCGCACCACCTTGGATATTGATTTTAACTTGGGGGTGCCTGACAAAATCCTAGCAGCTGCATTTTGCTCCAGTTGTAGCTTGTTTTGGACTCGTTCCTGAGCATTGATAAGTAGACCATTGCAATAGTCAACCTTTGACATAACCAATGTAGTGACAAGAGTTCTGCCGGCGCTGGCTGGAAGAAAAGGTAGATTTTTTTTTATCATCATGATGACATGGAAGGATAACGCAACAACTGCATTAGCGTGGTGTATGAAGGACAGCTTGACATCGAACAAAACACCCAGATTTTGAACCTTTGTGACGGGGACGGAGGTGAGCCTAGCTTATCTGGCCACCACATTGGGGACCAGCTAGGAGAAAGATTATCAAAAACCATCACCTCCGTCTTGTCTGAATTTAACTTGAGGCAATTATTTGCCATCCATGCACAAATGGCTAGCATTCCGTCTTGAAAGTTTACCGCAACTGCCCCTCCGTCGTTATGTACCGCTAGCACTAATTGTGTATTGTCAGCGTACAACGTAAATTGCATATCGTAGGATTTAATGACCCTTGCCAAGTCCGACGCATATATATTAAGCAACGTCGGACTCAGTGAGGATCCTTGTGGCACACCACATGCGAGTGCAAATGATGGGGAGTTGAAGTCGCCAAGTGTCACTAGTTGAGTCCATTGGATAAGAATGAGGCCTGGTGGGCTTTGGCTTAGTGTCTGATGCCGATAACTGAGACACGGTCGATCAGGGTTGCGTGGTCGACCGTGTCATATGCAGCTGAAAGTTCCAGCAGCACCAGGACCTTGGCACCCCCTCAATCAAGTATCATCTTATTTTCATTGGATGCCTTGATTAGGGCTGTTTTTGGTGCCATGGCTTTTTCTGAAGCCAAATTGGGTGTCGTCTAGTAAATTATTTTTGTCAATAAAGTGGGGTAGCTGAGTATTCATGACCTTTTATAAAAAAATTCACGGGGAATGGGAGACATGCAATTGGTCTATAATTTTTGGTCTTAGTGGGGCCAAGGTTGCTCTTCTTTAGTAATTGCTTGATGACGACCTTTTTCCGATGGAGGGGTATGTGCCTGTTCTGAACATTGAGTTGCAGATGTTTTCTAGGTTGTTGCTTATGATGTCGGTAATCAGTTTCAGAGTGGTTGGAGGGCAGTGGTAGTTGGATTTGATAGTGGAAATTAGGTCAAAGATCTGATCCGAAAAGACCTGGCTAAATTCCGAAAGATGAGGGATAATTTCATCATCAGTGGAGCTAACTTCCAGGTGGTTGGGAGAATTGTTATCATCGTTAGAGATGTAAATCAGATTGTCGGTCTTGGTATGGGCTGAGAAAGTGGCGTAGATGTGGCTGACCTTTTCTTGGAAAAAGTTGGCCAGAGAGTTAGAGAGATCTTGGGTGGCGATTGTGGGGAAGTTGGTCCCTGGTCCTGATAACCTGGTTACTACTTGGAACAGCTGTTTGACAGAGTCTTGCACTGTTTCAATTTGCTTGAGGTTGTAGTTACTTTTCTCTACAATTAAGAGGAGTTTATATTTGGTCATTGCCTCCCTGTAGCGGATTTTATAGCGAGGTCGTAATTTCAACGCCAGCGTCTTTCTTGATTCCTGCACCTTTGTTTCTCCAGTCTTAGTGTCTCATAGAACCAAGGGGCAGATGGTGTTTTTCTATTTCTGGAAGAATTTTTTTAATGGGACCAAGGTGTTAAATGCATTGTGGAGCCATTGTGTGTAGTTATTGGCCGCTAGTTCAGGATCGCAAAGCAGGTCTTGCTGGGTGGATAGCAAGTGAGATTTTAGGACATGAGGGGCGATGCTGCCCCACGCTTTGAAGTGCTTGGGGGGTAAGAGTGCTGGCCTGACCTGGGCGTTCCTCTCTAGCTGGATGTCGAATAGAACTACACAATGTTCCGTCCAGGATAGAGGGAGGACGTTCTATAGTGAGATTTGCTGGTTGTTGGAAAACAGACCGTCCAACGTGTGTCCGGCAGAGTGTGTGGGGCTAGTTACTAATTGATAGAGGCCTACCGCCTCTAGTTCCGCTATGAGGGCTGAGGTGTCATGGTCATTGTGGGCTTCAAGATGGAAATTGAAGTCTCCCAATATGGTAAAGTTGGATTCTCCTGCTGATGGCTCTAAAAAAAGTACCATGGCCGAGAGGAAATCCGATTGTGAGCCCGGTGGGCGGTAGAGAAGAATGCCCCTAAAAGAATGGGAGTGAGTGAGTGTTATCGTGAAGGTAAAGGCTTCACAGATCTTAGAGAGAATTAATTCTGTCCTGACTAAGTATTTGTCTCGATAGATGAGCGCCAAGCTTCCTCCTTTTTTGATGGGTCTGTCAAATCTGCAGGCACTGAAGCCGTCCGGGGTTACCGTGCAGACGTCTGGCCGGGATGAGGGGTCACCCCAAGTTTCTATTATGAACAAAAGATCTCATTTATAGTCTTCTAAAAGGTTTAGTATTTCGTATTTGTGTTTGGGGAGGAAGCGTGCATTTATAAGTGCTAAGTGGATTTTTTCGTGATTTGTAGACACCGGGTTAGTGCATGTGGGCAGTGACCTGTCGATGGTATCCAATGTGAGTTGGCATTGAGCAGAGGGGAACCTGCGGCTGCGACAATAGGTCTCCGCAGGATTCCCTTCCTTTTGTATTAATATGCCCATTTTATTCAGTACCCAGACGCAGATTTTTGGTAGATATTTTAAAAAGATCAAATATTAAAGGTGCAAAAGATGCTTTGATTTTTTTACAACAAGCTGCGGACCAACTAACATTGTGCTGTATAATTAATTTTATTAAAGTAGCTGTACGATTAAGAGTAACTAGAGGAGAGGGGGCCGATGATGATGAAAACTCAGTGGTTGGTTTTAATGGATCATAATGTTTATCAATTTTACGGGGATTTGTTGCTGTATTCATATTGGGCTATACGCTAATTTGACTGATTGTTTTTAAAGAAATGAATTCAATGTATAATGATTGTTTGTACTTTTATGGTGATTTTTAATAATCGAATAAAGAATTCAAATTAAAATGAAATGAGTGGGCAATCTGGGCAGCAGGTGGGGGGCCGAGAGGCTAGAGTCTCTAAGTTAATGCGGGGGCAGGTCTGTTTGTCATTAACGGCGTGAAGTATGTTTTTTGGTTGCTTGCTGGTTTATGATAACGCATTGCTGTAAAAGGCTGGTTCGGAAGGGCCAGAGGGCATGGCCCTGGGATCGGCCCAGGCGCGGAACGGGTGCAGACGGGCTTGCCATCGGCGTGCCCGCTGCGCAGGTACGCTGCGAGTTGCAACCGGCATCCCAGTTTTATGGGGAGAGATTAACTGCTAGTGTGCTAACCTGCATGAGTGTTCCAAAAGTAGTAATTCACTTCCGGTATTCGTTCCCTCCACACAATCTGAAGAATCAGCAGTGGACCGGGGAAATGCGCGGGATAAGCAATGCAGGTACTGAGCAATTTAAAACAAGTAGAGTGCAATTACAAAGTATTTACAGTTAAAACGATTTGGATTTAAATGATTGATTTTTAAAAGAACTGCGTGAAAAATTACGGGAGCCCTTTACCAGGCGCTAACACAAAACCTAAGTATACCATGCTGTAAAAAGAAATGCCCGCCAGTTTGACAGCGATCGTAGTCTGCGACAATCCCTTGTCCATGCAATCCAACACAAAGCGCACCACCCCTTGCTCACAGGCACTCCTGGGCATCCGCCATGCATCCCTGCTCCAACCCAAAAAGGCACCAAACTCAAACCATGCCAACCTGTAAGAGCGCCTCGTGGAGTCAGCTATAGATTTTTCTACCAAACCCACTACTCTCACTCCCCCCAGGCCCAGATACCCTCCGGCACCTTGGTCTTGCAAGCCTCCGCTCCCGGCACCAGCCTCCTGAAATGCTGCCACTGCGAACGAGATAACGCATCCGCAATGTCATTACTCGCCCCAGGCACATGTTGTGCGCGAAACAGCACATTAAAACGCAAACAAAGCAGCATGAAACTTCGCAACAAGCGCAACACTCGCAGGTCCTGTGCTTTTTGGTTGTTCACCAGCACCGTCCTGTTGTCGACATGGAACAAAACTGACCGGTTCTGAAACTCGGGGCCCCACACCTGCAATGCCACCAACAAGGGGAAGAACTCAAGAAAAGCAATGTTCCTGCCCGGCCCCAACCAATGAGCCGGCCACTGCTCAGCACACCATCGCCCGTCCTAGAAGATTCTAAAACCTGCCGCCCCGCAGCATCTCAATAGAGCTGCACCTGCCAGACCATCTTATCATGTGCAAAATCCAGGGACACGCCATTGAAGTCCTCCAAGAAACCGAGCCACACTCGCAAGTCTGACCGTACTCCCATCGTGACTCTGACTCTGTGGTGAGGGAGTACCGCCCCTGACATGGCCATGCCGAGGCGCCTACAAAACGTCCTCCCCGCCCTCACCACCCGGCAAGCAAGTTTCAGCAACCCCAGAAGATGCTGCACTGACCTCAAATCAATCTTGCGAACCCCGATGACATGGGACAGAAAAACCTGCATCTCCGCCACCTTCTGCGCTGGCAAACGTGCCAGCCATGCTACAGAATCAAGCTCAATACCCAAAAAGGTCAAACAGCAACTAGGTCCCGCCGTCTTCTCCGGTGCCAACGGAACCCCAAACTCCTGAGCCAACAACTGAAACTGCCCCAGAGCCACACCACACCCCCCCCGTCTGACCCTTCCCCACAAACAAAAAATCATCAAGATAGTGCGACACCAGCCGATGCCCACTCCTGTCCACGAAGGCCCACTGCAAAAAGGAGCTAAAGGTCTCGAAAAGCGCGCAGGAAATCGCACAGCCCATCGGCAGAACCCTGTCCACAAAGATGGCTCCTCAAACTGCATGCCCAACAAGGAGAAATCAGCCGGGTGAATGGGAAGGAGGCGAAAGGCCGACTTGATGTCACATTTAGCCAACTCCACCCTCCTACCACAAACCCGCACTAGCCCAATGGCATCATCCACTGACGCATACAACACCCTGGAATCCTCCTCCGCAATGAAATCATTCACTCAACTCCCTTCCGGCCAGGACAGATGGTGAATCAACCTGAACTCCCCTTGTTCCTTCTTAGGAACCACCCCCAATGGCAAAATGATGAGATCTGGCACCCGCCACGTGTCAAACGGGCCCACAATCCTGCCTTCCAACACTTCCTTCTGCAATTTCCTCGCCACCACCCCTGGTAATTCTTTTGCAGAGTGCAAGTTCTCTTCCCATCGTCTCTCCCGAGGACCCTGATAACCTACACGAAACCCCTCTATGAACCCCCAATGCAACTTCAGCGCTGCCTCTCTATCAGGGTACCGAGAGAGCCATGGACCCATGGCCTCCACATCAACCGGAGTAGGGGCCCTTTGGCCCAGCTTGTCCCCGTCCTTTAGTAATTCTCCACTGATCAGAGGGTGTGGCCAGCGTAAGGCATTGCGTGACCGAGTGGCGTCCACCGCACTTGGAACACTCATGCTTACACCTGCATGGGTGTCATGTGCAGAAACCTTTATTAAAGTTCCAGCACGCCCCAGTGTTTGCTACCCCAGGCTTGGGTTGCTGACCAGCGGTTCCTGTGTAAGTCCCCTGATTCCCTGTCCACCCGCCCCAGACTGGGCGGGATGCGACTGAAACGGCCGATAGGCGACCGGGGGGCCACTGGCAGTATGCGTAGATGCCGCCGCCTGCGTAGAGGACATCCACTGCACCCTAAGCTTTTGGTCAATATCCCCCCACGCCTTATCGGGGTTATCACTAATCCTGGCCCTAAACTCCTCATCATAACTAAGCCAGGCAAACCCCCCGAAATGCATCTGCGCCTTTCGGATCACATCCATATACTTAAACAAAGCTATCGCCCTGTCCACATGCTTCTCACAATAGATACTGGCGTACATCAAAAACGCTGATGTCCAATTCTCCATAGTGACAGGCACCCTCAGCTGCCTTATCAACTCCCATTCTTCCTCCTTTGGACCTTCCTTAGCCTGAATCTCCCTATGTAACAATTTAAAAACGTCGACGTACTCATGCTTCCAAACCCTGGCCTTCGTTTTCTTCGACAAGTGAGACCCGAGTGGCATTGCCAAACCCATACAAGGCAACTATTCCCGATGCTTGTCCCCACCGTCCTCCTTTCCACCCTGGTCATCAGTTTTGTCAGTCTGCGCGCTGGCCGCCACAACCTGCGTCTTACCATCCTTTGCCAGGGCCCCCGCATCCCCCTGGGACCCCACATCTTTGACAGACCCATCCCCCACACCCACCGACCGGCAGGCCTTTTTACGCCCCCCCAGGACCTTCGTCCCACGCATCCCACCAGGCACCCTAACCTGAAAGAGTCGCAGGCACCTCCCGGTCCTTCATCCTGGCGTCCGCCGACTTCTGACCCTCCTTGGGGACCCGACCGGTACTGGCTTGCGCCCCCTGTAAAACACCAAGCTTTCCTGTTGTTGCTCTACTCCGCTCCCAATCTCCCTCATCACGCACTTCACCCTCTTCCAAATCCTCACCATCCTCCTCATAGTCCAGCTGCTCCTCATCCACCTCTTCCACCACAGCTCGCCTCACTTCGCTCACCACTCTCTTCGCACCTTTCCCTTTCACTCCAGGCACAAACTCCGACTCCAGAACAGCTGCTGCCCACTCCCTTGGTGGAGGGCAGGCCGACGTGGCCTCCCTGCTGCTTCGCCCCGGCGTTTGGAGGCCGTTTTGCGCCCCGCCGGCCCACCCCTGCCTCTGCCAGCAACCCCTGCTGGCCTGCTCCCCCCCCCCCGCAGGCCGTCTGCGCCTGGGGAGGCCCCAGTGCCTTCAGGTGTAAGCGCCGCCAAAGCAGTCCCTGCATCCTCTACCCAGACCCACTCACCACGGGACCCTGGGGTCCCCTTAGCCTGTCCCCTACCTGACCCACTCTCGCGCACGGGTGCCAGAGCCCCTTTGCCCCCAGGCACCCCACCTGACCCTGCGTCCCTAGCGGCACACAAAAGCTGCCATGCACGCTGTGACTCCTCTATAATGCAACGCTGGTCGCGAACCCTTTCCTCCAAGGTCATGTGCTCCCACCTATCATACCAGGATCCCTGCCTGACTACACCAGCAAACTGACCCTCCCCTTGCAGAGGGGCCAAGTGGCCCCCCGCCGGGGGCTCCCATGCAGGCTGTGGCTTTTGGGCCTTCATGGGTCCCTTCCCCTTAGAACCATGGGGCTTGACTATGCCCTTTTTGCTACAGGACAGATCCATTGGTTGCTCCCCCAGGGGGCCCCCCTCCTCTTCCCCTGACTCCCCCTCAGAGAGGAGCAAAGTGAAGTCCTCCCCGGCCGGCTCCTCCGTGGCGCTCTTGCCCTCCCCCTCGCTGGCCTCACTGCCATCACCAGAGGCTTCCTCGGGGCCCTCCAGGCCCAGCCCACTGGCCAATAAGCCTGCGTGAGCCGAGGCGCCTGCCAAGCTTACCGGGGCTGTGCGCACTGCTGGTGCCACCCTCCTCCTTCGCCCAGGCCCACAGTCCCCCCTAAAGCCACCGGTACACTGATGGGGCGCACGAGGAGGCTCTGGCACCGCCCGCCGCGCTTGGGGGCCTCAGTCTGCTTCTTCCCCCGTCCTTGCCCAGACATACCTGTACATGATGGTGGCGGCTCCTCCAGGCACGCCGCCACCCCCGCGGCGACCCCGGCAGACGCGGACCTCGGCTTGCGGGTCATACCGACCCACGCCTGGTCCAGGACGCTGGGCTGCAGGAGGTCGGCTCTCCCAGCCCGGCCAAGCACCAACAGCACGGCGCGGACCGCCGCCGCATCAGGCGCCTCCATGGCTCCGCCCCACACTGGTGCGCTCGCCGTGGGGAAATGACGACAAAGTCCTGCCCTGCACACACCGCCTGGAAAAGGGGGACACACACCGGGGCACCAGCGGCGTCTGTTTATTTATGTGCTTCTATATGTGCTTCTATAGCGCCTGACTAGATCCCCGAAAGGATATCTCTGCGCTTATGATGGAACAAGTGTATTTGACCCCTGCCTGATCATAAACAGAAATAGTAAATCATAAGCTGATTAGTTGGAAGAAAAAAGGTGGGTCTTAAGGTTTTTGCGAAAGGATAAATGGTTGGTAATAAGTTTCAGTTGAAGGGGAAGGGAGTTCCAAAGGACAGGTCCTGTGTGTGCCAGAGCACGACCTCCCTGGCGAGATTTTTTTATTTTTGGGACCTGTAATAGGTGAAAATTACTCGATCTAAGTGATCGGCCTGGTACATAGGGTAGAAAAGCTTTAGTCAAATATTTGGGGCCCTTTCCTATCAGACACCTATGAATGGTACACAGAATTTTGAACTTCGTGCGTTGCCGCACTGGCAGCCAGTGAAGTTTGACTAGTAGAGGGCGGGAGGAAGTTCTAGATGGCACATTGAGAACTAACCTCGCCGCCGTATTTTGGACTACTTGTAGTTTGTTTAATTGGCCTTCATTAGTTGACAAAAGAAGGCCATTACAGTAGTCCAATCTACTGATCACTAGTGCCTGGACTAGAGTTTTCCTGTGACCATCGGGTATATAGGGAAACACCCTTTTCAAAAGTCCGATGTTATTGAGACCATACATGCCTTCTGTATCACCACCCGGCCGACCGCCAGGTAGGCTTAATTAACTAAATAGGACCTAACTAACTACAGCCCTCACGCTAACCCTCAAACTTCTTAACCTTTACCCTGAGGCACTGGGGAGAGGAAGAGGAAGAACTTCCTCCCCTGCCCCCTTAAGTAAACTTCCCCTAACCCCACCCTCTAAACCCACCCCTAGCCTACCTCACAGCCTGTCCCGGTCTCGCGCGAATACCCCAGGGGAAGACTGGTCTGTTGACCCTACTTCCCCTGGGGGCCGCATTACCTGCAACTGAGTTCACAGCATCTCACATGGCGGTGGCTACTGCCTGGATTGGGTTCCTCCAGGGGCCGGATGGACAGAGGTGACTTGAAAGGGTGAGCCGTGATGCGCCTTCTCGGGGCAGCGGATCATCGCAGCAAGTGGCGTGTTACTGGTGGCCAGTAGTTGAGGGTCGGAGAAGGCTCGCTGTGCTGACCCGCACTCACTGCGACGCTGCCTGCTGAGACACTGTAGCTGCTGAATCTCGAGGATACAGTGAGGCAAGGTGGCGGCCCCTGGGCCTGGTGTGATCTTCGCGGGCCTACCCCTGTCGGCCATGCGAGACCCGGGAGCACATTAAGGGCCGTATCTGTTGTTGCGCAGCTGTTGTGCCCAGGGATGTCCCTCCTTACCTGATGTTGCATGGC
Organism: Lissotriton vulgaris; assembly: GCF_964263255.1. Taxonomy (NCBI): domain Eukaryota; kingdom Metazoa; phylum Chordata; class Amphibia; order Caudata; family Salamandridae; genus Lissotriton; species Lissotriton vulgaris. The sequence goes on from NW_028249969.1 coordinate 95,638, forward strand.
CCACTGTTCTTGGAGGCCTGTGGGTCCTTCTCTGGGCCGTTATTGCCTCCTTGGCCCCTGGGTACATATTGCTGGATACTCCTGACACCCATTGCAGAAGGAGAGAGCTGCGGAGAGACTCACTAGTCAGACAAGGACATAGCCTGATGTTGGGGAACAGGAAGACATACAGGCCGACATAGATGACCCAAGTGGGGCAGCTCCCGCAACAACGCTGTGCACCTCGGGGACTCGCTGGGTAGGCTGAGAGGCCTCTTAGTGCTTTGAGGCAATTAAAATAGATGAAACACAGAGGACTGACACCCACCTCTGAGTGGAGGGAATCAGGAAGGGCCCAGTCCACCTTGGCTGACCGTGGGGATACCCACCACTATGAAAGTCCATTAATAAGCCAAGAGGAGGCTGGAAAGAATTAAGACTGCTGGTGGCCAACGGACATATATAAAGGAGAGAAAAGTGGCTGCAGTGCTGGGGCAGAGGTGGCTTGCTCAGTGTTTGCTTGGACCCACAGAGATATATATTGCTACGGTGTGGATTGAGTTTGAAGTCAACATAGATACCTTAGATAGGTCATGACTCAAGGCCTGGAGGTCACAATGGGCAAAATACTTCTGAAGCAGGGGAGTGTTCCACCGGAGAGAGGAGAACCTTCCCAAGTCATTGCAAAGTCCCGAACAGAAGTGAACAATGTCACTGACCAACCTATACATGCTCACCTGAACAAAGAATTGGCCGCCATTGCCGATAGAAAAGCCACTTTGCAACAGGACAGAGGGGCAGTGTATGTAGGGTTGGGCCTACTGCAAGCTGAACATCATAAATTGGTGGGTAGATTGAAAGAAGTGGAACTTGCTGTGGAAGTGCTACAACCAGAACAAAAAACTGCATCCCACAGACTTGATGACTTAATCACTAGAGTGGCTACACTTGAGCGACTTTCTGAAGACGCAGAAGGCTTGTATGGTCTCAATAACATTTGAGTTGTGGGAGTCCAGAGGGAACGGAAGGCATGAACGTGGTGACCTTCCTGGAGGATTGCCTCTGGACAATGGTGGCTCCAAAACTACTCTCAGTTCTTCGGTCTAGAGAAAGCACACAGGGTGCCGGCAGGGCTGTTTGCGCCGGGGCGGCCTCCACCCCCGGTGGTAGCAAGACGTCTACACTACAGAGATCAGGATTCCATAATCCAACACTCTTGCACCCATGGTCCGTATGTAATAGACAACAGTAAAGTGCCAATGTTCCTGAATTTTACTGTGAAAGTAGAGGCGCAAAGAGCTTTGTTTTTGGAGGCAAAAAAGGCATTGCGTGAAGAAGGCATATAATACTCTCTGCAGTTTCCAGCCAAGCTCCGAATACAATTGGACAGTAAAGCTCACTTTCATGAGTCCCCAGAAGAGGTGTTTTCATGGCTGGAGAGCTACAAGACAGACGCACAGCCTCCCAGACCGCAAAGTGACCCGGTGGCAGCAAACAGACCGAACGGAGAAGACTGCATCGATCTGCCCAGAGGGTCATGCTGCAAAAACCCAACTCATCTCAGAAAGGACTGGAGCGACTTGCGGCTCTGAAAGTGGTGTCAGAAGTCATGTCGACCCAAACAGTAGATAGAGGTACTGCAGAGTCCTCAGATCACAGAACTGGTCATTCAGATTCAGGGGCATCAGTCCAGAGTGAAGTTATGCTCCCAGTGGTGATCTTTGGACGAACTAAGTTGATGTTAAAATGGGGGGCTGGCCTTGCCTGTTGTAAGCTGGAAAATATGAGACCATTCTCCTCTGCCTCTAGAAGGATGGGTAGAAAAAGTCAGGTGGGGCGACTTGTATGTTGTGGTGACACGTACACTAAGATCATAACATGAGAGGGATGACTATGTCCAGAACTGAGGCCACGAGCCGGACCCTGGCTGCTGCTGTTCCTTACTGAATACTGGTCCAGGAAAGGAGATACACATCTCTGCTCCGTAACTCACCCCCAACCTGATTGGCTCTGCCAAGTAACTGGAGGAACCCATCTATTTTTATTGCTTTTTTCTTTTTACAAGTTTGGGCAGACAGCTGTTGCAAAGCTGCCCTAAGGATGGGAAGTCACTTGTTTGGGGGTTCTGTGCTTGTCGAATGGTCCTTCTCACTCTTAGGAAGGGGGGGAAAGATCGGAGGGGTTTGGGGGATAGGGGAGTTTAAAACATGCCTGCGCCAAGTGTGAAGCAACTACACCAGGAATTTAAAATGTTGTCCTGGAACGTAAGGGGTATGGTGCCAGTCACCAAGCGCCATAAAATACACACCTATATTACCGGGAGTGGAGCGAACATAGTAATGCTGCAAATGACCAACCTGACATCTGAAAAAGGGGCTAGATTGTGGCGTAGGTGGCGGGCCAATTATATGCCACTTCCTACTCCACGTTTTACACAAGTCCAAAAGGCAAAATCGACTAATGCAAGTGGAAATTAAACAAAGTCGATCGTTTTCAGATTCACTGTCCAACAGTGTGAGATGAGGAAAATAGATGTGCAATGGCGTGTGCATGTAGGATTGGTCGCTTGCAAGAAAAAACACGAGTCTGAGAAGAGTTACCACATGAAGCAACAAAGGGCTAGATGTAGGTAATTTGGATTTACCGATTCATAAATACCGAATTTTACCGATTCGGTATTTATGAATCGGTATATCCAATGTAGGTAAAAAATACCGAATCGGTAGGATTCGGTATTTACCGAATCAGTATTTGCCATTGATTCCTATGGGCCTGTAGGCCCACAGGAATGAATGTCAATTACCGAATCGGTAATTACCGAAAAATTCAAGGGTGGCAGGGTGTCACTTTGACACCCTGTTGCACCGCTGATTAGGGCTTGTGTGCCACATGGCACAGGTGTACATGCACAGATTTGCATATACACAGGTATTCGGTATTTACCACCAACTAATAGTTGGTGGTAAATAACGAATCCTTAAAGCCCTGTGGCACAGTTTACAGTGCCACCTACATCTTAAAATGCAGATTTGGTAATTTACCGAATCGGTAAATTTACCGATTCTGTAAATTACCGATTCGGTAAAGTTACCGAATCTGTAAAATTACCGAATCTGCATTTTCTTATGCCCCTACATCTCAGTATCCAAATACCGGTCGGTAACGGCCGAAAATCGGTATTTTCGGCCGTTACCGATCGGTATTTGGATACCTACATCTGGCCCAAAGTTCCTTTGGACATTGTCCTAAAATCACTCTCAAGGTAAATGGGTACCCAGCAACTTTCATTATAGACAGTAGTGTGTCGCTAAACATGATGCTGGCAGAAAAGTACAAAGCACTGTCTCCGATACCATGTCTCACACTATTGAAAATAAAGGTGTACACCTGGGCAGCTTCTACGCCCTTCCAGAGCAAAGGATCCTTAGTGGCAACCATGTGGCACAAGAAAACAACAGGACAAGCACTGATTCATATACTCCCAGGTACTTCGTTGAGTGCATGCTTATTTCAGTTTCGACACTGCTGCTGGCAATGGACTGATTTTTGTTAACAACACCTTAAAGGGCCATTCTGAAATAGTGAGTCGGTTGCCAGCATGGTTTCATGGGCTTGGGAAATTTAAGACAATGAAGGTACAGCTTTAGATTAATGAAGATATTTGTCCTGTTCCACAGCAACACCACTGAATCGCTTTTCGCTTAAAGGACACTGTTGAGAAGGAACTAGAAACACTGTTAAAGCATGACATCAGCTAGTGCTCAACCGGTCTGACACCATCAGTTTCATCCATTGTGGTGGTGCCAGAAAAGACAAGTGGAGGTGCAGTGCACATTTGTGTTGATATGCGACAGGCCAACAAAGCAATCAAAAGAAAAATACATCCGGGTCCGCACATTTCAGACATGGTCACACAGCTGAATGGTGACAAAGTCTTCTACCGCCTTGATCTGAACAAAGGTTACCATCAACTTGAACTGGAATGAAACTATAGGCACATTACTACTTTTTCAATGCATATTGCTTTGTTCAGATATAAAAGACTTCCTTTTTGGTTCGTCATCAACTGAAGAAATCTTTCAAGATGTCATTTGTCGAGACATTCAGCCTGTCACACGTGCTTTTAGCTACAGCAATGATATACACTGAAGTTTGGAGCTACACAAAAGGAATATGACAAAGCATTCATACAAGTGTGCCATCTGCTTGCTGGTGCAGGTCTCACTCTAAATGCTGAGAAGTGTGAATTTCACAATAAAAGACTAAAATTCTTTGGGCATATTTTCTCTGACAAGGGGATGACTCCTGACCCTTAAAAAGGTACAACCATTGACATCCACTTGACCTCCAGAAGATGTTCCCATGTTGCGATCCTTCCTGGACATGACCAGCTACTGCTTCAGGTATTTTTGTGACTTGCCACTGTGAGTGCCCCTCTGAGAGAACAAACCAAGTTCAGTTTGAATGCTCTTCTGAACATAATGTGTATTTGTAAAGTGCACGTTCACCCAAGGGTATCTTGGCGCTGAATAACAGATGTTTATTGTTACCCAATTCAATGATACCAATTTTATCTACCTCAGAAGGATGAAAGGCTGAGTGGACCCGCCAGGATTTGAACCTGTGACCATGAGGATGCACACAGGCCCCTACAATGGACGCATTAGTCCACCAAGCCACCAAACCCAGCTGAATGTGACCAAACTTTCAAGAAAATAAAACGCGCAATTGAAAATGTAACTGAAATGGCATACTTTGATTCGAAAGTGCATACAGAAACTGTTGTGAATGCAGGCCCTGTGGAGTTGGGAGTGATCCTTCCACAACATAATGGACAGCCCGAGGCTCAGAGACAGACACACTGTGACCTATGCTAGCCTGAGTCTATCTCAGACTGAATGTGCTGTTTCTCAACCGGAGAAAGAAAGCTTAGCTGTAGTATGGGCATGTGAACACTTCCATGTTTTTCTATATGGAAAGCATTTCACCCTTGTCACAGATTATGAAACATTGCTCACCATTTTCAGAAATCTGAAAGCCAAGATGCCCCTGGCATCAAGAGGTGGGGGTAGTGTATGCAGGAGACTGATTAAATTTTAGTGAACAAAACTGGGGAAAGATCGAAACCCCACGGACTGATTTTCATTAGTTACGTTACGGCGTCATAGCATAACGTTCAAAGCAGCTGAGGCCTACATTCATTTCATACTAAAGTCAAGTGCGCCTGCAGCTCTGACCATTAAACAGATTCTAGAAGCCACTAATACTGACAAAGGCATGCTTAAGCTCAAGGAAATCCTTACAACACAATCATGGAGGAAGCGTACTCAACCTCTTACAGATGATGAGTACAAGGAATTAATGAATGTTTTTGTAGAACTTTCTGTTACACATGATAGTGTCATGCTAAGAGGGGCAAGAATAGTTATCCCTGAAAGCCTGAGGCAGCAAGTTATTGAATTGGCAGATAAAATACATCGTTGAATTGCTGTAACTAAAAAAGCCGTCAGGGATCATGGGTGGTTCCCACATCTTGACAAAAAAGTTCAAAGGGAGCTCAAAGCATTGTTATCTATGCAACTGCCTGTCCCCCAAAAAAATGCTGGAGACATGGTTTTGAGAAAGGAGGCTGAGTTCTTGTTAAGCAAAAGCAGGCATGCAAGACAGACACCCGTTTGATGCTGGACCGCTAAGAGCTGTAGTGAGCAAAGGACATATGGTAACTGGCCAAAGACCTGGGAAATACATAACCAGGGATTCGTCACACTTTAAGTTTAGTGTCCAAGTCAAGCATCTGACTTTTCTCCAGAGATGCCAGATGAAGGTGCCGCTCCTCTATCTCGCACAACTGGAAGACTGGTGCAAGCACCTCAATGACTCCTTGAGGAGTTGTAATGTGTATATGGGTATATATTTGTGCATACTTTATATTTAACAAAGGGAGAGATGTTGTGTTCTGTGTTTATGTGCATGAAGACTTTAGTGGCCATTGCCAGACTCCTTACAAGTATTACGTAATTTGATGGATGTGGCTGAGTGTGGTTAATAAAGTTTGTGACGCAGCACGTTCAGTTAAGGGTTGCACTCGGTAGAATAAATACGTGCACTACAGAGCTCTTTGTGTGGCATGGTCATTTGCATGCTACCGGACTGGGAGGATGCCACAGTGGTGTTACATATGAATGTCTGACATAATATCGACAGACAGAATATCGAAATACAAAAATATCGGCACAAAAATATCGACATCAAAAATATCGGAGTCATATCTTCATAAAGGTAAGTACAAACATATCGAAAAAATAATATCGTAGTACAAAAATATCGAAATTAAAAATATAGTTTTTTTAAATGTATTAATAATAATGTAAAAATAATTTTAAAATGCATATAATTTTACAAATATTAAATAAAAATATTAAAACAAAATTAAAACTAATACATATACATTTAAAATAAATAAAACACTTAATAATTTAATGTAATTTTCTTTTTTTAATTTCATTTAATTGATTTAATGTAAAAAAAAATTATTTTTACCCTGTACGCCTGTACTCCAAAAACCCAAAACTGACCCTGAACCCTAAAAATATCCCTGTACCCCAAAAACCCAAAACTGACCCTGAACCCTAAAAATATCCCTGTACCCCAAAGACCCAAAACTGACCCTGAACCCTAAAAATACCCCTTTACTCAAAAACTGAAAACTGACCCTGAACCCTAAAAATACCCCTTTACCCAAAAACTAAAAACTGACCCTGAACCCTAAAAATACCCCTTTACCCAAGAACTGAAAACTGACCCTGAACCCTAAAAATACCCCTTTACCCAAAAACTGAAAACTGACCCTGAACCCTAAAAATACCCCTTTACCCAAAAACTGAAAACTGACCCTGAACCCTAAAAATACCCCTTTACCCAAGAACTGAAAACTGACCCTGAACCCTAAAAATACCCCTTTACCCAAAAACTGAAAACTGACCCTGAACCCTAAAAATACCCCTTTACCCAAAAACTGAAAACTGACCCTGAACCCTAAAAATACCCCTTTACCCAAAAACTGAAAACTGACCCTGAACCCTAAAAATACTCCTTTACCCAAAATTAATTAATATTATTTAATTACCAATAATTATTAATTAACAATAACAATAAAGTAAATATATTAGCACATTAGCTGTAATTAATTTAATTTAATAATTAATATTATTTTTCCCAATTAATTAATTAAGAATAACAAAAAATTATATATAAAAAAATTACTCTAATTAATGTAATTAACTAATTAATATGAATTAATTACCAACTAATTAATAATTAAAAATATGTACAAAATTATATTCATTAATTAACTAATTAATATAAATTAATTACCAATTAATTATTAATTAAAATATGTACAAACATATATTAATTAATTAATTATTATTAAATTACTTCCCACCCTATTCCCCTATAAACCCATAACCCGCTACAGAACATATTTATCAATTAATAAATTAATTAAAATTAATTAAAAATTAATTCTCAATTAATTAATAAATAATTCCTACTAATTAATAATTAATTTAACATAATTAAATTACTTCCCACCCTATTCCCCTATAAACCCACAACCCGCTACAGTAGTAAAAGACAATATTTAATTAAATTACATTAAAAATAAATAATAAAACATAATAAATACAATATAATATACACTAAATTTATTTAAAAATTTATATTAGTAACATCGAAGTTATTTATATCGATATTATTGACATCAATATTTAAAACTTCGATATTACTGATATCATACTAATATCGATATTAAGACTGTCGATATTACTTACCTTCGATATTTTGTCCCATCGATATTTAAACTTCGATATAATTGTATATCGAAATTTAAAACTCGATATTTTGTCTGTGTACCGTTACATATAGTGTAAGTATTATACATACATTGGAGCATTTAGTATATATTGTGTTTAAACTGTTATATCTTTTTTGTATGTAATGCTTCACTGTCACTTACATGCTTCTTGTCATCATTTGTAATATGCCCATGATCTGCATTTTAGAACTTCTCTTTGTATGAAGTTCCAGGCAACAGCTCTCTTGGCAGTTGGTGCAGGATTCTCATGGAGAAGGCTGTTGTTCTGTGGGCTCCTTTAGTTTAAAGAATAAACTTTGTCTAATCAACTCTTTGTGCAGGAAATCTTACTCCCAGTCCCAACAGTCTCCTGCCTGAAACTGCCTCTCATTTAATAGAAGCCAGTGGGGGAAATACATTCTTCCGATTATTTATTTATTTTTATAACTCTCCCACTTTTCTAAAATGCTGGCATGTATACTGTTGGATGCCTTAAGCCAATTTAAACTTCCCTTTAAAATCTATTCTGAGAACCCCGAAAATGAGGTGTAGTATCTTGCAAGTTAGAAATGATGGCACCCTTTTTGGCACTTGACAGACTCTGTAGAACTGTGATGTAAGCGTAGAGTGGAATGCATAAAGACTGGTTTAGAATGCTGAGTTCACAGTAACAAGCAGATGAAGAAAGACGTGTAATCCTAAACTCGGTGTGTGGCGTAGTCAAAAAATCGCTCTTGGAGGGGAAGGCTTTCTTTCACCTAGCCCCTTTTTACTGGAATCAACTCCCCATTCATCTTTGGAAATGCCAGATCACCTCCAATGGAAAAGGCTCCTCAAAACTGAACTGTTCTAAATCTACTCTCTTTCTTCTGCCTTCTGCAGCACCTCCTTAGCGTGGAGATACCCCTCTGGGGGTGATTTGGGCGCTTTACAAGCAAAAAAAATAAAAAAAATTGTGGGCACCCAGGCTAGAGAGGACGCTACAACTGGTGATAAGTTTCGGGATAAGCAACTCAAGGATAAACAGTGCTCTCCCTGAAAGTTTGCAGTGAACCAAAGAAACTGCTCATGCATGCCACGTGTGTTGCAGACGACGTATGGAACCAACGCCTAATGCATGTGGAGTCAAAGTGCAACTTCAGCCGCTGTAAAGAAGCTGAAAATAACGAAAGCATTGCAAAGAAATCTACATATCGGTGACTAAGTACCTGCTGGTCAAACTGTACGTAAAGTTCCCTGGCTGTTACGCAACATACAGTCACACGTAATACAGATTGTTAATGCTGACAGCATATACAACCAGGTTTTCAAAGAGCAGCTATTGATAATCACAAATTGCAAGATAACATTACAGTTTAAAGTGGTGAAGATAAGGAGCGAGTGAAGAGACATCAAAGAATAAAACAGTTATTTACTCACCAGAACCTGTATAAAGTGAGCCGGTAGGACCTCAGTGCAAGGCGCCGCAACCCAGGCAGAGCACAGAGGTAGTGATGGAGCAAGGTTTTGCAAATAAGCAACTTGCCCGGATGTAATCCTCTCATATAACCTCATAATAAATTACTAATAACATCTGTAATAATAATTTTACACAACATATTTACACTTATTAGAAAAGGGGGAAGCTTGTCTATGTGTTTTACTAAGAAAAGATGGCTGCTAACGCGGTAAAATACATTGCACATGTGTCAGCTGCATGACGTCATAACGCTTGGAGGGAAAGCTTTACTTCTGCGCAATGACAGTCAAAATGGCCACCTAAGAATTCACATGCTAAGCATCTGCTCTGCTGAAATTAAATTGCATTATATACTAAATGCTAATGCATAAATAGTCTTTATAAATAAATGAGATTAGAGTAGAGATAAGTGGTATACAGTAAAATCATTTTATTTGAATCTAACTTCTTGTCTTTTTGACTTCTCTGTTAGTTTGTATTTGGTCCTTAAAGAGAGCTAAGGGCTGACAGTCATATGACACCCATCGGCATGCGCTGTAGAGACAACTCCGGAGTCATGAGCTCAAGCCTTGGAACCCGATCAAGGACAACCTTCCTACATGTCCTGGGATCCAGCTGAACATCCTGAAGACTCAATGGACAACTGTACAAAACTGTATACATTGTTGGTAATGCATTATGAACATGGGTGGGAAATAAAGCTTGGGAGAAACAAATTAATGGGCGGGAACATAAGACAAAGGTCTTAAGAAAAAAGTATTAAACTTAGCATGGTGTAATGATTATCCCCTCGGCTTGTCCAATCAGAATTAGGAATTTCATACGGTTGAAACATTTAGGGGTGGAACATGCCACTAAAAAGGTATAATTGGAGTAGTTAGTTAGATTAGTTAGCGCAATTGCTTCGAGAACGCTGAGAGATAGAGATCCTGTACAATTGCTGATCGAAATACCTAAAGAAGCAGACTTAGAATTTCTTTTCAAACAAATAGAATTAGGAAGGAGATTGCGGAATAATCAAGGAGGTAATAGAATTAGGAAGGAGATTGCAGAAGAATCGAGGAGGAAATTAGTATCAGAGAGGGGTGAGATGCAGGCGTCGAATCCAGAAGAGGCTACCCGTCCTCTCCTATTCCTGTACTGAACCTATCACCTGAATTTCCAAGGGGTCCACAACTCTTGTCCAGAGTGGTCTGATCTCGCACCATCCTAGGTAAATATAATCAGTGTATTGTGTCAATGTGCCTTTTCTCTCTATTCTCTTTTCCTGAGGTACTTGTCATTAAATTAATAGATTTGATCGAATCTTACCTCTCCAGAATGATGGACTTAACACTGTAATTTGTCTTTGATTCTCATGGTATAACATAGATACATTTTAAACCTATCTGAGCCTGTGGTTATTTAAGGCAGAAACAGGTAAATGCTTCATTGTCATAATTACTAAATATAATCAACTAAAATAGATCCTTTTTGTAAGAAAGGGCTTAGTATTTAAATAGGTTACAGAGATAGAGGCAAACGGACACATAGAATTAGCCCTAAAATTGATCCCCAGCTAGTTTTCATTGATCAGGTAATGAGTGACTGTGTGGTTTATGGGCCCAAATTAATATTTGGTTAATTTTGTCTGCAGATCGGTGTCCCACTGCATCAGTATGGCTTACAATGCTGGTGAGTCTTGTCAAACCAAATAAAGGGTTGTGAAGGTGGTCAGAAAAGGAACATAGCAGTGGGCAACAATCAGCACGGTTGCAGATATTTTGGAATACTGAAACGCGCTTATTAAATGGAGGCAAAGACAGAGGTCGTTTTTCTAAAAATCATCAAGAATGATCTAGAGCCCAGCGCATCTCAAGGCCTTAGAGATGGCTCACATGAACAGGTTCAAGATGAACAGATGAACGAGCCTGAAAGAGTTGCACCCTCAGCGTCAGACACTTCCAGAAATGGCTACAACACTGCCGCTTTCCTGAAACCACCACCTCCGTTCGATACTGCCAATGAGCCAAATATCAGGGCTAGATGGACTGCTTGAATAGAGACATTTGATGACTTTGTTGATGAACTCGAAGAGATTGATAACAAAAAGATTACTCAGTATTTCATATATCTTGCTGATGGTGGTGTAAAAGAAGTCATAAAGAAAATGATGCAAACTGACAAAGTCACATATCGTCAGATTAAAGAAGTATTGAATGTAAAGGTTAATTCAATGCCCAATGTTGATTACGAATGATACATCTTTAACCAATAATGTCAGAAAGTTGGTGAAACCATTGATGAATTTGTGGAGAGACTCAACACTCTCATTAGACATTTAAAGTTCAATTAATTTAATGATGAAGAAGCTATGCAATTGAGATTTATTGATCGATACTTTTCAGATTCATTCAGAAGAAGAATGCTGAGAGAAACTCTTAGTCTGGAGTGAATTTAATGGCTGTCAGAGCTGAAGAGCTTGTGGATGACAAGCTGCTGAAAAGGATGTCAGAAGTGGCCAGAATGAATCTGTCATGAGTGTGAAAAGTAAGCCAAAACAAAAGACTGAAGAACACAATGATGTCTACTTGTAAAAAGAAGTTATGTTTTAGATTCAGATTTTTCTTTCATATGAAGGTAAATGTCCCGCTCTTGGACAGATATGTAAAGGCTGTAGGAAAGAGAAACATTTTGTGATGGTTTATAAAGCGAAGGTAAATGTAAGTGCATCACGGGGCGAAGACAAAATGGCCACCAGAACAATCCAGAAGCAACATTCAACGCACAGCCACAAGGCCAAGCGGTAACATCAGTTAAGGCAATTGTCCTCTAAATCACCGTCAAACAGTTCTGCATCAGTATCTAGTGAAAGTGAAGAAAATTCTTGTGTTATGTTGATGTTAACCTCAGGAAAATATGCACATTTTTGTTTAGCTGCTTGTGAAGAAAAACGTCAGTAAAAGAAAGATCGGCATTCCAAAGCAGCAAAGTCATTCAAACATTGTCAGAAGATTACACTGAAAGTAAATAGTTGTTTGATACCTTTCATTATCAACAGTAATGCATTGATACACATTATGCCTGAGGAGAAATATAGTAAATTATCTCTATTGCCGCAAAGGTGCAAGCACCCATCCATGTTCTTATATGCTTCAAGGCACATAGTCTAGTGCCTGTCTACTCAATTTCAGCATAATTGCTGATATTGGATTGATTTCTGTGAATTACAACATGTATGCTCACCACAAAAAAAGTAAGTCAGATCCCTTTGCCATATCATGGTTTTGGAAAGTTTAAGACTATGAAAGTAGAGTTGCATATTAATGAGGACGTCCTTCATGCTGCTCAAAGACTGAGATGAATTGCTTTTCATTTGCAAAAAGCTGTTGAGAAAGAACTTGAATAGTTTCTTAAGCATGATAATATTGAGCGTTCTACTGGTCCAACGCCATGGTTTTCTCCCATATTAGTAGTGCCTAAAAAGTAAAGTGAAGATGCTGTGTGCATATGTGTTGATATGATCAGGCAAACAAGGCAACTGAACGAGAACAACATCCGGTTGAGAGACATGATGAAAAAGAATGTTTTATTTCATTGGTCACAAGAATGTGAGAAAGGTTTTATGAAAATTAGACAACCCATTGAGAATGCTACTGAAATGGCATACTTCAATCCGAAGCTTCATACAGAGGTTGCTGTTGAAGCTAGTCCAGTCAGGTTAGGCGCGATCCTTGCAAAGCACAGCATACACCCAAATGCATATTGGTGCATATGCAAATAGAAGTTTGTCTCACACAGAATGTGCTTGCTCACAACCAGCAAATGAAAATGTAGCCATGGTATGGGCTTGTGAACATTTCCATGTATTCCTGTATGGAAAAAACGTTCATGTTAGTAACTAATTATCAAGCTTTACTGACTATATTTTGAAATCTCAAGATCAAAATGCCTCCATTTGGCACATTAAACGAAGGGCACTATGGTTACAAGAGTATAAATATTTTATTGTGCATCATCCTGGGAAGGATCAGAACCCTGTTGACTACTTTTCAAGAATGCCTACACAAGGTCACGGTACTCCATCGAAGACAGCTGAGGCCTATGTTAACTTCATTGTAAAATCTAACACACAAACCGCCATTTAGTTACCCCAGATAATCACTGCTACGAGCCACAATAGTGACATGTTGAAGTTGAAGGATCTCATTGCACATCAGTCATGAAACTAACACCCTTGACCGCTCACCAGTGATGGGGAATATCAAAGATACAAAAATGTCAACGATGAACTGTCCATAACTCAGGAAGGAGTTGTACTACGACGGTTGAGAATTCCGATTCATCTACTTTCCTCTACTACTCAAGAGCGTGTCATTGAAAGACTAGATGGCATCTTTGTGACATGGAGGAGTTCAAGTCATAGTGAAGTCTGACAATTACCTGCCTATTAACAGGAGAGAGTTTAAAGTTTCTTGGAGCACTTGAATATAAAGTGTCAGAAGAGCACACCTTTGGGAACAGGCCAAGAGACTTGTTGAGCGTTTTCTCAGTTTCATAAAGAAAGCAGTGCAGCATGCTACACTTGAGAAGCTTGATTTGAAAACTGTTGAATTCTACCTTGAGAGCTCACGGTTCAACACCTCACTAGACCATAAGTGAGATTCCTGCGACATTGATGTTCAGGAGAGCAATGAACACTAAGTTACTTCAATAAACCAATCAGAGAAAGAAGGATGAGACAACAACTCATGAGAAGGACTTTGTTAACAAACAAAAGGTGACAGCGCATGCTGACAAAAGACAAAATGCAAAAAACATTGTCTTTAAGAAAGGAGATCCTGTGTTCCCACAACATATGCAGAGAAGAAAATCTAATGATCCATTTGATGCAGAACCTTTTCAAGTGGTGTCTATTAAAGAACATTTGGTGACAGCCCGGCGCACTGGGAAGTCAATTACCAGAGACTCTTCTCATTTCAGGCACTAACTTATTGTTCACTGGATCTAACTGTTGAAGGAGAGACTGGGTCTGAAACATCAGTGACTACTGTTGCCTGTACAGTGTTGATGCTGACAAACAGACTCCGTAGAGCTGTGACGTAGGTGTCAGAGCTCAATGCTATTAAAGCTTGTTTTAGAATGTTGAGTTCGCATTTAAACGCAGCAGAATAAAGACGTGTAATACTAAGCTCTGTGTGTGGTGTGGATATTGGTGGGTTCCCAGGCTAGGAAGACACTACAAATGGTGAGGAGATAGGGGATAAGTAACCTTAAGAATGACTGTGCTCTCCTAGAGAGTTTGACACAGTCCAAGCAAACTGCTTGTGAGTGTCATATGTGTCGCTCTCGAAGATCGGAGTTGATGTTTCATGCATGTAGAATTAAAGGGCAACTCCAGCCGATGTAAAGCACATGACGACAATGGACAATAGAAGCGCTGCAAAGAATGTATACATTGATGATCGAGAATGATGGTCAAGCCATACATAAAGGTACTGCGCTGCCACGCAAGATAAAGTTGTACATTATACAGAGAGTTAACAGTGAAAGTGTATTCATACTGATTATGAAGTACAGCCGCTGAAAATCATGACCTACAAAATAAGGCTGGGCACAGAAGCACTGCAAGGTAGAGATCAACCAGGTGTTATAAAAAGCAAATTGACATGTAGACAAAAAGGAAAAAAATATTTCCTGAATGCCCTGAACAGCGTCCTCTTACTACCGCACTCGGTCAAGGTGGCTCAAGGAGAAGTGTTTGGGGTTGTGCTTACAGAGGCGTCCATACCCAAAGAGGCTCACTCACAAAGGTGCAGCGTGGGTCTCAGAACAACTTTACAGGTCTTCGGAAAATAAGGAGCCGAGAGCAACTTTCAGAATGGTGAAAGTTTTCAGATGGCTGCGAAGAAAGTCATGTTTCCAGCTATCAACATGAGTCCAAGGCAAGCACATCGCAAGGTCTCAGAGATGAATTGTCTAAAACAAGTCATAGGGATCCACCCGCTGTGTCATTAAGTTCCACACTGGTCTACAATGCTGATGGATTTCTGAATTCATCATACATTTTTTTTCATAACATGTTTTATTAGATTTTGTTTCGACATTACATGATGGGCAACATGGCCTGTCCAAACTTACAGTGCAGTAACACCCTGTCACCCACCCCCAATAATTCTGACATATGTTATCAAAATCAGATCTACCATTCCCATCACAAACAACATTCTTATAGTCTAAATATAGGGGACATGTTGATGTGATAGGGGACTAGAAACCTCATGAACTGCCATCAAATTGCTGTATCTATGTGTTGAGGAGAGAATCTACCGAATGAACGGGTGCCCTTGTGCCATGCCCATCTCTCCTATAGCTTAATATGTTTCTGAGGGCACCCTCTAGCTCGATATACTGCTACTTCAATGCCCATACAAAGGTCCATTCCCTGCTTCCATACACCTATTGTGGGAGGGGACACATTCTTCCATAACCATGCAAAACAGTGTTTAGCTAGAGTTAAGCCCAGGAAGAGTAGGTGCCTCTTGTATTGATTACCTTCAGCTCCTTCTGTGCTATGGAGTAATATTGTCTTTGGGTGAAAGGGGATCTCCCAGGACAAAACCCCATCCAGGCAGGCAACCACCCTGCGCCAGAAACTCTCAAGTATTGTGCATTCCCATACCGTGTGCAGGAAGGTGCCTGCTGCCATCCCACATTTTAGGCAGACTGGCGAGGCAATGGCACCCATGCGATAATAGGCAGCATCTAGTAAAATAGGCTCTATGAAGGAATTACAGTTGGATAAGACGTAGTCGGGAAGGTATGGCTGCTACACGTGGCGCAATTAGAGCCTCTGTCCAGTCGTCATTATCGAGTATGGGTAAGTCCTCATGCCAGGTCTGTCCTAAAGTTGGGAGTGTAGATGTACATTGTGTCACTAGTGCCCGGTGAACCTGTTTCATTTTGTGTCTACCTAAATCCCCAGTTTGTACCTTACCCTCTAGCGGGTTGAATTCCGGTAGTTCATGTAGCTCACATATATACGGTGAAAATATGACCTAATTGGAGAAGTCTTTAGAAAGCAATTAAAAGTTTGTCTGCAGTTACTGAAAACATTTAAGAACTAGACCCTGCATGATATCTCCTAGGGTTGAGATGCTGATAGCATCCCACTGACGAAACCCTGACAGGGACGTCCAATAGCCCATCTGTTTTAATGTATGTTACCACCATAGAGGAAGTGTATGAGAGAGACATCTCTCATTGCCCAGTATTCTGTCGCGTACGCTGGGTCTTTCCGTTGTGTGTACCACCATTCATTGATAAGGAAGAGATGGGATGCTGCATAGTAGAAGTAGATGTCCAGGGCAGTCATACCTCCATTAAAGGTGTACTGAACACCGGTCCGTAAAGCAATGCGCACCACCCCTTCACCCCAAAGAAACTGTGTGAGGGCCATATTGACCTGTTTTAACGGGAAACAGCCATTACAACGCAACTAAAACAACGCACTACCATTACAAAAAAACTTTTACAATGCAGGATCCCTTACAACGCATGCCATTACAATGCAGCTGCTATTACAACGCATGCCATTGCAACGTAAGTATGGGTAAGTATTTAATTAAATTTGATCCCCTACACCATCCAAAAATGACCCTACTATTACGCCTCCCTGGTGTTAGAATAGTAATTTTAACCCCTACACTATCCAACACTTACCCTACTATTACACCCCCCTGGAGTAAGAATAGTAATTTTTACCCCTACACTATCCAGCACTTACACTACTATTACATTCCCATTAATAAAAAAATAAAAATACTTACCCATACTTACATTGTAATGGCATGCATTGTAATAGAAGCTACGTTGTAATGGCATGCGTTGTAATGGCATGCGTTGTAATGGATCCTGCATTGTAAAAGTTTTGTTGTAATGGTATGCGTTGTGAATGTATGCGTTGTAACGTCATACATCCGTTTAAACCATGTTAGGGGAATGGTGAAGATATCATTCTGTAGTTGATAAAGCATTCGCGGCATGTAAGCCATTTAAAAAAAGAATTGAGCGGCCTAGTTGGGAAAGGGGCAGTGGGAACCACACTTTGATCTCTCGTATTTGGGGCAGTAATGGAGCTATATTGTGGTCCCAAGCAGTTGCTAGGCCTGGAGCAATATGTATCTCCAGATACCTGAAACACTCAGTTACTATGTTCAATCCAGAGGCCCATGTCCTATCCCTCGCTGAGTCCCTCATGAAGAACACTGTCTATTTCCCTGCATTCCAGTGTAGTCCTGACTTCTCCCCAAACATACATAGAATCTATAATAATTGTGGACCTGAGGAGCGTGGATTAGTGAGGAAAAATAGTACATCATGAGCAAACAGGGCAACTCGATCTGATAATTCCTGTGACCACTCGAAGACCGTCAGCAAAGGATCTGAACAGACCCAAACTGCCAGGGGTTCTATTGCCAAAGTAAATAATAGTGGAAAAGTGGGCATCCATGTGAGGTGCCCTTGCCCACTTTGAAGGGGGCCGAAATCGTTCCAACGACCCATTCCGAGGCGGTCAGGCCCATGTACAAGTGTTTCAGGTAGTTGAGGAAGTACGGGACGAAATTAATGCTCTGCAGTAAAGCAAATAGGTATTGCCAGCTGACAGAATCGGATGCTTTGTCCATATCTGCTAAAAGTACTGCTGTCGGTAGTGCCAGGCAATCTACCATAGCCAAGGCATTATAGACGCCCCTGGTGCTATGGCGTGTGGACCACTGGGGCATGAAGCCTGCTTGGTCTAAGTCTACAAGATAGGGCATGTATTTCAATAGTCTATTGGCCAGGGTCTTGGCTAAGAGCTTCACTTGGAAATTTAGAAAGGAACTCAGACTATAGGACAAGTGTAGATCCGGTGGTAACCCTGGCTTCTCCGCATGTCGCCAGTCCTGGGGGAGCAGGGCGCTATCTGATGCCTACTGTATGACTACTAGTAAGGTGCTGCCAAGGTGTAGCACAAAGAGCTTCAAAAACTCGCACAGGAAGCCGTTTGGCCCTAGAGCTGGCCCTGTATGCATTTCAGGTAAAGCCGTCGCCAGTTCTTCCAACAAAAGTTTCTCCTCCAATTGTTTACGTGCCTCTACCGTTAAAGCGATTGGCGGAATATCCCTGAGGGATTCCTGGATGAACTCCATGTTAATTAGATCATTTGGGGCATGTAACACTCTATAATAGTCTGCAAAACTTTGGGTGACTTCTGTCGACCCGGAAATCAAACCTCCATGATGATCCTGCACCACCAGTACTGGCGACACAGACCTCTCGGCCTGGCATAGTCTGTGCAGCAAACGACTGGACTTATCTCTCAACTGATATATTCATTGCTTTGTGGCTTGTCACGCTGTTTTCGCCTCGTTTAGTAAGTCCTGTTGTTAAAATTGTTGGGTCAGGCTAAGCTGTAGTCTTCCTGCCTTATTGCCTGACTTCCTACAGTCGCCCTCCAGCTTCTCGATTTGTGTCTCTAGGGCTATCTGCTCCTGGGCCCCATGCCTACAGTCCCCTGCACAGAAGTTAATGTCCACCCCTCGGATAGTTGACTTGAGTGCCTCAAACAAAACTATTTTCGTGGGGACTGTAAATGTAATGAATGTAAGATATTCCGTTGTCAAAATCCAGGGCGATTGGCACCAACACGGAGCTCCAGGGACACAGGAAAATGAAGGGCCACGTGGGTGTATATGGGACGATGACACTCTGTGGAGATATGTAGTTGGTATAAATAGGTAGTTCAAGCTGTAAAGGGACCCATGGACCGTCGAATAGCATGTGTATCTATCTGTTCTCGGCTGGTGATAGGCCCTCCATGTGTCTGCCCACCCCAGGGTAGCCATCAGAGTGGACAGGCTAGAGTTATGTTGGATGTCCCTCCCAACCTCGTGTTGCCATCTGTCCACCCTTGGGTGAAGGACATTGTTCCAGTCTCACCCTACCAAGTAAAGGCCACCTGGCATCTCGCCCCACAAGTGGAGAAATCCCCAGTGAAGGCAGCCCCCAGAAAGGGGGGCATAGACACTTAGAAGCGTGAGTTGTACCCCATGAAGGTCACCCATCAATGCAAAGTAGGGACCATAAGTGTCCGCCCACACCCTCCAGGTGGTGAAAGGGACCCTATGATGGATTAGAATGGCTGTTCCCCGGGAGTCCCGCACACAACCGGAGTGAAAAACCTGTGCATAGCCAAAACGGGATAGGAAGGAGGGTTTTTTCCCCAAGAGTTGGGTCTCTTGTATGAGGAGAAGGTCTGCCCCAAGTGTTTGGCCTGCAGGAAGACTGCCCCTCGATTAATTTTATCCAGTACCCCCCTCACATTCCATGTTACTATGCAGAGTTGACCTCCAGTATCCCCTGGCATGTGACTAGTCATGTATATCCCTGGTGGTGAATTAGCCACTCTATGCACATGTCTAATGTAGTGTGAACAATGGGACTGAACTTGTCCGATAACCAACAAATCATGAATGCAACAAATAACCCCCACCCCTTTCCACCATACTTAACACAACTGGAAGCATCTGTCATGGTATGCGCCCCTGCCGAACCCCAACTGGGAAAACTTGGAGGAACACCACCAATGAATCCCACTATCCCAACACCCAAAAAACATGGCCACTAGAAAGGATTCCTAGGAATCTGTCTCTGAGGTGGCAGCTTTATAAAAGACATCCGACTCGGCTGGACCGATATCTAGTAATCACATTAAACTCCCTCCATGCAATGGACCCTTCTATAGATATGCAAAGGAGGGGGTCCCTTAAAATCTTGAAATTTAGAAAGGAGAGCAGTAGAACAGTTGGAAAGGAATATAAGAGTTGGTGTAACATTCTCACATGGGACGACAGCCCCTTAGTAGCTTCAATAATCATCAGTTGTGCGTGAACTCCTCAAGGACGATCGAGATCTGTTGCACAGCTTGGACGTGGACTTCTTGGAACAATTGCATTGGTCGCTCTGTGATGAATCTGAGTCTATTCTGGGAGGGGTATGTCGTTTAATCACCACTGATTTGTCCAGCCACTGGAAGGCAGCTTCCGGAACATCAAAAAACATTGTCTGGGAATTGTATACTACCCTCAGCCATGCTGGATATAGCAGCATATATTGGATCTTAAGATTCTGCAGTTTTTGCTTAGCTGCTAGGAAGGAGTATCTCAGTTGCTAGACCATTCTTGTATAGTACGGAAAGATCATGCTGTGCGTAGATTTGTACATGATTTTTTCTTGACTTCAGGCATACTGCAGGATCATGTTCCTATCTAGGTAGTTTAAGAGATTTGCAATGAACCAGGCGGGGGGCTTCTTCACTAGGGCCCAGTGAGCCCATTCAATCATGAAGCATGTTGACAGGCTTTCTGGTGGAATCATAGATGTCAGCCACTGCGTCAAAAACTGTTCCACAGAGGAGCCTTAGCATCCCCCTGGGAAGCCCTCAAATTGAAGGTTGTTGCATCACACGCAGCCCTCTGCGTTTTTCACTCATATTGCAAGTTCCTTGGTCATAGCTGTTAACTGACGTAAATAATTAATTTACTCTCTTAATTTCTATGCAGGTAAGTACTTAATCAATAATAACTCAATCAGAATGAAGGAAAACAGAGTCCGTGGTGTAAGAGTTTCTAAGGGTTTTATTCCTCATAAAGGAATCAGGATATCATGTTCTGACCACCACACAGGGTGTCAGAAGGGATAGATGAGCGCGCTAACATTTTATTAACAGTACATAGCTTATATACTTATTTCATTCCATAAGTAATAGTGCAAGAGGCGTAACAGCTGAGAGAAGACAAGATAACAATATTACACGTGGTACATGTGCGTAATCAAGAGGCGTGAACTAGAGGTGTGTTCTGGAAACGTCACTGATAGGTGACACAAGTGGGTGGCACCAAGGGGTGGTGCTAACAGAATGTTGCAATGTCAGCAGAAATCGGAAGCTTGGATGCGCGCGCAGCTGCATGACGTGTAACTGGAGGGGTGCAGGGGACTTGACATTTACACTGACGGAAAGAGACAGAAGTCTGGCATGTCAGATCAACTTGTGCTTCTATCATATCTGATATCTGATGTTTAGGAACTAAGCTATCGGGGCAGAAAGGTCTCTAGGGCAGAAGCTATTCTATACTTGCTGTGAGTGCGTGTATAAGCGCCTGAGTGTCTGTATGAGAAGCGTGGGGGCATGGGGCCTTCCATGGAAGCATGGCAACAGAAGCTATGAATTACTTGCATAGAGACAGGTCGGCCCTTTAGCCCTGTAGCTGAGGAAGGATGTTTACTGAAGCTAGCAGGAAGGAATGTATTTTCGGGGAGGGAAACAGATAACTCGAAGGTTATAGTCAATCTTGGCAGGCAGCAGGCTGAGCTGAGCACGGAGGGCCGCGCTAGAAGTAAGTCAGAGTTCACGGATACGGGGGCTGCCTGGGCAGAGATTTCTCGGAGTCAGAAGCCAGAAAAGAGGCTCGGTGGCAGAGATTCAGGGCCTACTTCAGCCAGGGCTGAAAAACGTAGGAGTACACTACAAAAAGACGTTGGCATAGCATACTTAGGAACGGACCATCCAACCCATTCATGGTGGGTCTGAAAGAGGACAAGTTAACGTTGGACGCAAATGTATTTGCGTCTTCATAGCTGGTACAGGAGGGAAGTTACATGCACTTTAACTCGTACATGGAGTCGGTGGGGTACTCGCTAGGGAACACAACTTGACCATAAAATTTATATTACCTCATTCCCTCCTTGTTCCCTACGGACCCTTCATGATATATCGATCCTCATAAATCGATCGGTTTGTTCTTGTAACATTATATGTTCGTCTTTCTTTCTTTGACTGTTTGAGAGACAACTGGAATGCTCAATGCAGGATGTGGCACACAGTCCACAAATCGCTGGCCCACACTGCAAGCACAGGCAGCAGCTGAATACTATAACAAGGCCAATGCCTAGGAAGGATAAGATCTTCCATCCCCAAGCTGTTAACGTAGTCCAGAACCAACCGGACCAAGTCCAGGTGCCTGGATTCTGATGTATCTGATTTGCAATTTTATGTAGACGGGTAATAGCTTGATAGACAGATGGTGCATTTTGTGGAATGAAAACACAGCAACTTGACCCGATGACCTTACAGGCTCCACCTCTATCTGCCAAGATGACGTCAATTACAAGACGATTTTGAAGGACAACAACCCGCATAGCAGATTGCTCCTCTGTTAAGTTACCTAAGGCGGAGGCAGTTTCATGTACTACTGCTTCAAGCGTTCTGGTTAATCTGCGTATCAATTTACTGTTTTGGACAGGTCCTAGGAAGAAGAAGAATCCTTTATTGAAATCAGTGTACTGTTCCCATGCCGTTTCTGTGTAGTCGACAAGGGGAATATCTCTTTTGGGTCTATTCGGTGCTAGATTCGTATTTCTATGGTAATCAGGGGGAGCTAGAAAAACAGGTGGCAGAAGGAATGCAATGTAACAGGTACCATCCCAATCTGGAGGTAGACGAATGTATGCGGTATGACCACAAACAAAGTAGGAATGACTGGTAGCTTTAAAGGACGATTTACCATGGTCACTGAACTCGACCACAGTAGTGCATTTACTATGACCTACGTGTACTGAACCTTTCTTGCTAACACATAATTCACCTGTGACTGGTAATACTAACATATGGGACAGAACTGGAGCAGCTTCGGATTCAACAGTAAGGATCATAAGGCTAATTGTGTAATTACCTAATCCGTATACTTCATTTTCTAGATCAGTTCCTATTCGAGTGGGAAGCCCCTCTTTATCAGGGTAACAGACGTTGAGCAGGACTAAGTTCAAGTTTCCCCAAACCCAGCCCCCATCAAAAACAGCAGTATCGGGATCTAAGGAATTAATTATTTTAAACCATGCTCCACAGGAGCCATTGTGAGTGAACGGGTACGGAAAGAGGGGCAGAGCTCCCTTGTAATTCTGGTAGGGAGGGAGTCGGCCACATATCCAACAGTCTGTAGCATTATTTGTCTGATGGGAATGGTGTAACATACTAATGAATGTATTGTTGCGCAGCGCAAGTCTGTAAGAGAGTTCATGTGCAGGAAGTTCACTAAAAGTGTGTTCAGCAGAGACATTGTAAGCAGATTGTTCACGCCTGAAAATAGGCCAATATATAGGTAGCAGAATGCTGGCAATAATAATTAAAATACTTAGAAAAAACATTATTAACAACGTCACTATACAGTGACTACGCAGTGATTTGCAGTATGTACGTTTCTTTGCTTCTCTCTCTCTCTCTCTATCTCGATCTAGGGGATACATGTCAGAAACTATTTAACCGATTCACCTAGGGGAGGACTTAAACAATTAAACTGTCTGACTTGCTAGATCGGAGCTTCATTCGATATAGTTCTTGGGGAGTCTTTTCTCGTTCGGCAACGGTAAAATCCTTCGTCTCAACACAGTCTTTGGTGGGGGTGGACGAGTCAGAGTCCTGTTTCAGTCCGTTCTTTAGTTCATTGCAAAGTTTGATGTGACTCGTATGGACCCACCCCTTTCTCCCCTCGATTTTCACAGCGGTCCTGGTGGTAAGCAGAACGGTCTTCGGGGATTTCCAACGGGGCTCCAGCGGACTTTTCCGGTCGAAATTCCGGACGAGAACCAGGTCCCCAGGACGGACCTCATGCGCCTTCACGTCGGTGTTGTCAGGGAAGGCTGCGGCAACCTGTGAACGACATGATTGGAGTGCAGACATCAAGGAGGCAAGGTAATCTGTCAACATGTTACAATCAATATCAGTGATCTTTTTCGGAATGGGCGTCCCCCACATATTCGGTGGTCTGCCAAAGACCACTTCGTACGGGGATAGCCCTGATCTAGAATGGGCGACCATTCTCATGTAGAATAGTGCCACGGGCAGGGCGACTATCCAGTCGACCCCTTTTTCCTGACAGATCTTGGCAAGGCGGATTTTTAGTGTCTGATTATGCCTTTCTACAAGGCCTGCTGCTTCGGGATGTCGGACACAGTGGAACCTCCACTGATATCCTAACAAAAGGGAAACTTGTCTCATCAACTCGGACGAGAACGGCTGTCCGTTATCTGAATACACGACACGGGGCAAACCGTACCGTGGGAAGAATTCACGAACCAACTGTCTGGCAGTGGACGGAGCAGTGTAGTCTGGGACTGGGTATGCTTCGGTCCAACGGGACAGAGCACAAACAATTACAAGGACATATTTAAAACCTCGACAGCTATTCATCTGGATATAATCCATCTGGAGGACTTCAAAAGGGTGATCGGGAGGATGAAATCCTCCTTGCTCTACAGGGACGCTTTTACCTGGATTGAACTGACAACAGATCATGCAAGTACGCACTTTCTGTTTTGCTGCTGCTCGTAAGTGTTTGTTGTACCAGAGATTCTGTAAACTGTCTAACATCGCCTTCTCTCCTAGATGGGCCGGGCTATGTGCTGTATTTATCATGACTTGAACCATTGCGTCAGGGAGAAACCATATAGATTTTCCCTTCGTCACCCAACCTTGATCTGTCTGAATCCCTCCTAGTTCAGTCCATTTCTTTATCTCCTCTGGAGTAGCATGTGTCTGGATATCAATTACGTCTAGGGCGGGATCTCTAACTGCCATACACTTTGTTGGTACTATTGTTTTTGTTATGTCAGTAATCTGGGTGTGAGTTAGTGCTGTATGTTTTGCTGTCTGGTCTGCCAGGTCGTTACCCTGGGAAACAGAATCTGTGACTTTAGTATGTGCCTTACACTTCATGACTGATATGCCCGAGGGCAAATGTATTGCTTCTAACAGTGCTTGAATGAGGGGGCCATGTTGTATCTTGGCCCCATGGGAAGTCAGAAAACCTCGTTCTTGCCAGAGGACTCCGAAGTCGTGTACAACTCCGAAGGCATAACGGGAATCAGTATATATGTTAACATTTCTGTTCTTGGCTAGAATACAAGCTCGGGTCAGAGCGATGAGCTCGGCTGCTTGAGCAGACAGTGTGTCAATACGATGTGTTTCTTTAACTTCAGTTTCAGTGGTCACGGCATACGCGGCCACTAATTCTCCTGTACTTGTTCTCATGCATGAACCGTCCACATAAAGTGTCAGGTCTGGATTTGTCAACGGAACATCTGTTAAGTCTCGTCTAGGCTTTGTTACTGCATTAATTATTTCTATACAATCATGTGAGGCTGGATCTGTCATACTTGTGGGTAACAGTGTTGCTGGGTTTAAGATACTGCAGCGTCTGATTTCTATGTGTGGCTGGAATAGTGTTAATTCATAGCCTGTCAATCGTGCTATAGTCAAGTGTTGAGTCTGGGTTCTGTTTAGCAAAACCTCTACAGAATGTGGAACTTGTACTGTTAACTGATGACCTAGAACAATTGAATCACTCTGTCTGATTGCTAACGCTGTTGCTGCTACTGACTTTAAGCACGCAGGGAGTGCTTGGGCTACTGAATCCAATGTACTAGAAAAATAAGCACAAGGCTTATGTGAACCTGCTTGATCTTGAGTGAGGACAGACAACGCTGTACCATCACGTTCTGTAACAAAAAGTGTAAACGGTTTGTTGTAACATGGTGTCGCTAAAACTGGTGCTTGACATAAGGCTTTCTTTAAGTCTTCAAAAGCTTGTGTGTGTTCCTGAGTCCAAGGGAGGGCAGTCGAAGTCGCTGCCTCCTGTGTCGTTAACTGGATGAGTGGCTTGGCTAGAAATGCATACTGGGGAATCCATTGTCTGCAGTACGAGGTGAGGCCTATGAAGGCCCGCACTTCCTTTTGTGTCTGGGGTTGTGGCATATTTGCAATTAACTGAATGCGATCGGGAGTGAGCTGTCTCCCCACTTTGGACAGCAAGTGACCCAAGTACACAACTTGCTGAACACAGAATTGTAGCTTCGAAGGAGACACCTTGTGTCCCTTGTCGGCCAGAAAGTGTAGAACTGTCAATGATGCTTTTTCACATTCGGGTTCACTTCGTGCGGTGATCAGCAGATCATCGACGTATTGCAGTAAAGCAGTGTTAACTGGCATTTGAATACAATCTAGTTGTCTCTTCAGTGCTTGACTATAGATGCTGGGGCTTTCTGTGAATCCTTGAGGTGCGCGCGAAAATTTGAAACTGCGTCCATTTAAACAGAATCCGAAGAGATATTGGCTCTCTGGATCAATAGGCACGCTGAAGAAGGCGTTCTTGAGATCAATTACAGTAAAGAACGTTGCTTCTGAATCAATAGCAGTCAATAGAGAGGAGATATCGGGGACCACAGGATACTGTGGGACAATACATTTATTCAATTCTCGAAGATCGATCACCAGCCGATATACTGGCGGTGCGTTGGGATCAGTACGTTTAAGAATCGGAATGATGGGTGAGTTACAGATATTGGAGTCGGTCTCGACGACCACTCCTTGGGCAATGAGCTCTTCAATGATTTTCAGTAAAGCCACTACAGCATCGGGTGGTAACTTGTATTGTCTGATTCTGGGTAATACAACACCTGCCTTGAGTGTAACACGGTATGGTGTAATGTGCATACATCCTACATCAGTTGGGCCTTTTGCCCACAAGTAATCTGGGACATTTTTTAATCTGACGTCAAACTCACGCAAAACATAATGGCCCTTGAAATCCCGCAGAAAGAGTCTAACTCCCTCCGGGGAACAGCAGATTATGGCTCCTAGAGCCTTCAATGTTTTAATTCCTAACAGATTTTCTGGACATGATTTCGTGAGTAACAGGTCTGTAACGCGTGATAATGGACCCACAGCCAGGGGGACTGGTTCGGACACTTCATTTACAATAGGCTGTCCCGAAAAACCAAGGGAAACATTTTGTGAGCCTGAGAGGGGTGCCCCTGGAACTTCGTCATGACTTATTGTAGTGCGACTTGCCCCTGTGTCAATTAAAAACTTTCTGTCTTTTCCCAATACTTGACTGTGTACATAAGGACCTTCTTGATCTACAGGAATCTCAATAAGAGGCAAGCCACCTTCCCTCTCTAGGCTGTTTCATGTATATCGGGAATATTCGGGGTAAGCAGACTGGGCATACTGGTACATCTGTTGTGAAACTTGCTGAGTTGCAGCAATGGGCTGTGGCTGTGGTACTGCTACGGTCTGTGCTGTCTGTGCGGATGCATGCATAGGCTGTGTATTCTGTGTAGACTGATGCTGGTTATGGTCTTGTCTAGGCGGATGCGGTCTTTCTTTAGTTTTACCTGTCGCTATGTTATGTTTCAGAACTGGGCATTCGTGTACGTAGTGACCTGGCTGCTTGCAATAATTGCATGTCCCTTTAACAGGAGCTGCAGTGTGACTTGTCTGGGTCGTACCCTTTCTGTGTCCGTCGGATGGGACTGTCTGAGCTACTAACATTTTCATCTTCGTGTCTTTCATACGTTTCTGTTCCTGATCTTGTTCTTCCCTAATTCTATTCTGGTGATATTGTAACATTTGTAACATCTGAGATGGCGTATTTGCTTGCCATGTACTCTCAACCTTGTACACTCGATTTTTAACTAACGGTAGGGAATTCTCTACTAACTTTGATACAAAAAGATGTGGGTACGACTCGCTACTTGGCTGGAGGCCACTATTAATAATAAAACATTTCTCGAATCTTGAATAGAAGTCACTAGTATCTTCATCTTGTTTCTGTTTACAGGACGAGATTGCATCCCAATCCTCCTTTCTAGTTGTCAATAATCTGGGCAGGACCTGTACTATCAAACCTGGTAATGCTTTAGTTTTGTCCCCAAGGCCTAACCCTGGGACCCGTTTCTTTTCCTCTTCCTCTATTTCTGCCCAGGCAATCTTTGTGTCTCCCACCTCCCATTCCTTTTCCTTTAATTTCTCGAATATACCCGTGGGCAATAATACTTTCAACATTTTCATGATATCATCATATGTGTAGTCCCCCATTAATAACATGTCTTTAAGCTCTCTATGGAAACCTGCAGGGTCTTTATCATGGCATGGTACTAGTTTCTTCATTTCTAACAGTTCTAATTTAGTCAGAGGCGTGTGCACATACACGCGTTTCAAAATTTTATCCTCACCCATAACAGGGTGCACTTCTCGTAAGGGGTTCTGACTTTCAATACCACCCCCGCACTGCATATGGTACATTTTCCTTTCTGGAGGTGGGGCGGGAACATATTCAAGAGCTTACAAAGGTATCATATCTGTGCCGTTGTTCTAGAATTATTTGAATTAATTTAGTGCTTAGACCTCTCCATCTATCCATCAGTAGTGCTTCTAGTGTCTCGTGTAAGGGACCTGGATCGGAATAATGTTTTCTGTATTTAATGAGAAGGTGCTGAATCATGTATACACCTGCTAATTTCTGTTCGTCGGGGGAGAGGTTCAGAAATGTCTGCGCCACTGTGTCATCATTATATATGTCTGCATTTTCGGCCCATGATACAGCTGATCGGGCTAGTTCTTGTTCATCCATAGAATTGAGTACATGGTACCCAACTCGATCTCGAAGCCGTTTATCAGTTTCCTGGAACTGATGCTCAGCAGAATTCGGATTTGTCAAGGCAGAGAAGAAAACTCTCTTGCTCTCTGGACGGATACCCTTCCTAAGGTAAGTTCTCTTACCTACATATGCTATGGTGCCTATATCTCTTTCGGATTCTTCCTGTTCTTCTTCCTCCTCAGAGGAAACCTTTTCTTTCTCTTTCTGGTGTGCTGCTATCACTGCTTTCCTGATCTTCTTGTACATAGAGGCTATGCAATTCTGTCTGTCATGTTTTCCTTCAGCTATATTTTGACCCCATTTGTTCAATGCATCTAATTCACTCTGATCTGTTCCGGGCCTGTCTCGTTCTCTTATTAGACAATTTATGAAAAATCGTAGTATCAACGCTTGCATGTCAACTTTCTGTTTCTCCATGGCATCCTTAATACTGTCGGGGTCTTTCCCTGTCTGAACAAACTCATATATTCTATCTAGACGCTCCTTCATTCCTACATAGCACAACAAGTTATCAGTAGCAGATCTTAACCGTAACGATGCCAATATCATTAAATCGTCCTTTCCGGGTACTGGATCATAGCTGCAAACTGACATGTTTTCTTTTAATGCGTCAAGGCGGGATGAATTAGAGGAGTGGGGGGATCTGTACGTAAGAGGACTCTGCATACCTCTGGTATTGAATCTGTGAGTTGGTGGCGGGGTCTGAGGACCCGCGGTCGTACCTCCTGAAGCGGAAGCTTGTACATTACCTCCCTGGGGAGCCTGTACCTGAACGTGAACTTGTCGTTTAGGTGGATCAGGCAAACGTGGTTTCGGTAGGTCAGTTTTGAGTACGGGAAGTGGCGGGGCTGGCGGAACAGGAGAAGTCTGTTGTGGTACCGGCGGAACGTGACCTGGGGGCGGAATACCACCCCCGTCCCTGTCTATAGGCAGGGCACGAACAGGCAGATTGGTGTAAGCTGGTGCTACATCGTCTAGATATGAATTTAGGAATATATCCTTAGTAGTCTTATGCATTACTTTAGTTGGAACTAATGGTGACGGCAAATTTTTCGGTATTTCTGAAATGGCGTTAGGGGTACCTTCGGCCAAAAGATACATGTTGTTCACTTGGCTATTTCGGATGCGATCTATTTGTTCTGCTTTTACTCGAATTCCTTCAGTAACTAGTTCGTTTTCTTGAGCCTTTTCTGATTCTTTAAGTCTGTCTTCTCTACGGAGTGCTCTTTCAGCACGTTTATGTGATTCCTTACGCCAAAATTCTATGGCGTCTTTCTGAGATTGTCTGGCTTTCTTTTTCCGTAATACCTCTTCTACCTTTATGATGCACTCGGCATCCCATGTTCCGTTAACTGGCCATCGGTATCTTTCCTCTAAGTGCTTGGTATAATCGGTCCATAATTCTAGATACAGGATGGCGTCTATGCCATGCTTATTATACATGAAATTACCTGGAGTGTCCCTAGGGGGGATTGGAGTCTCTTCCTCTAACATCCCTTTCCTAGTTCCTATCTGCTTTAACTTGTTAAAAAACGGCATTGTGCCTACTTGATACTGAAATGCTCGATCCTTGATACTTAATTTCGACTGTAACTATTTAAACAAGAAAACACAATAATGCACAAAAACAATCACATTCATACCACGACATTAATTACAAAAATATTTAGAACATAGATGGCTACCCCTCTATACTAGATGTACTGCTCAACAGTACAGATACACTGTTGTAACAGTGCAGAATTTCAGAAATTCGGAATACTAGATATACTGCTAAACAGTACAGATACACTGCCTAAAAACAGTGCAGACCGGACTTGCGTACCCAAACCCGTCTAGATACGACCCAGCAATGGTACTCACCGGGAAGCACGGAAAACAGAAGGCCTCGGAAAACTCGACTGGACTCGACTCGGAACTTCGGAAAACTTCGGAAAACTTCGGAAAACTGGTGGGCCTCTTCACACCTCGGACCTTGCTTCTTTCGGCTGGGCTCTGGTCGGGATCCTCCGCACTCCTCACCGCCTCGTCTGGGCACTGATTGCAGTCTTCGTCACCTCCGTGGGTCAGAGGGAGATGCAGGAAATCCTGCCAGTACACGTGTATTCCATCTAACAGATGGCAGGGGACACAGTATGCAACGCGCCAACCGGCGCGTGAGGTGGGGGAGGGGTCCCTATTCGGGCGCCAAAATGACGTAAATAATTAATTTACTCTCTTAATTTCTATGCAGGTAAGTACTTAATCAATAATAACTCAATCAGAATGAAGGAAAACAGAGTCCGTGGTGTAAGAGTTTCTAAGGGTTTTATTCCTCATAAAGGAATCAGGATATCATGTTCTGACCACCACACAGGGTGTCAGAAGGGATAGATGAGCGCGCTAACATTTTATTAACAGTACATAGCTTATATACTTATTTCATTCCATAAGTAATAGTGCAAGAGGCGTAACAGCTGAGAGAAGACAAGATAACAATATTACACGTGGTACATGTGCGTAATCAAGAGGCGTGAACTAGAGGTGTGTTCTGGAAACGTCACTGATAGGTGACACAAGTGGGTGGCACCAAGGGGTGGTGCTAACAGAATGTTGCAATGTCAGCAGAAATCGGAAGCTTGGATGCGCGCGCAGCTGCATGACGTGTAACTGGAGGGGTGCAGGGGACTTGACATTTACACTGACGGAAAGAGACAGAAGTCTGGCATGTCAGATCAACTTGTGCTTCTATCATATCTGATATCTGATGTTTAGGAACTAAGCTATCGGGGCAGAAAGGTCTCTAGGGCAGAAGCTATTCTATACTTGCTGTGAGTGCGTGTATAAGCGCCTGAGTGTCTGTATGAGAAGCGTGGGGGCATGGGGCCTTCCATGGAAGCATGGCAACAGAAGCTATGAATTACTTGCATAGAGACAGGTCGGCCCTTTAGCCCTGTAGCTGAGGAAGGATGTTTACTGAAGCTAGCAGGAAGGAATGTATTTTCGGGGAGGGAAACAGATAACTCGAAGGTTATAGTCAATCTTGGCAGGCAGCAGGCTGAGCTGAGCACGGAGGGCCGCGCTAGAAGTAAGTCAGAGTTCACGGATACGGGGGCTGCCTGGGCAGAGATTTCTCGGAGTCAGAAGCCAGAAAAGAGGCTCGGTGGCAGAGATTCAGGGCCTACTTCAGCCAGGGCTGAAAAACGTAGGAGTACACTACAAAAAGACGTTGGCATAGCATACTTAGGAACGGACCATCCAACCCATTCATGGTGGGTCTGAAAGAGGACAAGTTAACGTTGGACGCAAATGTATTTGCGTCTTCATAGCTGGTACAGGAGGGAAGTTACATGCACTTTAACTCGTACATGGAGTCGGTGGGGTACTCGCTAGGGAACACAACTTGACCATAAAATTTATATTACCTCATAACAATGTGACCTTCTGCTGTAAGGTTACCATTGAGTCCTCAACCTCAGACACTCTTGTTTTGATAATGCGATCAACCGCCTTCCGCAAGTCCTGGCACAATAAATTCACGTCATCTCCCATGGCTCTAATCTTGGCCTCCAGAGCCTCCTGTGATTGAGTGATGGTGTCAGGGTTGTCAGATAATCTCATATAAAACAGGTCCATGAAAACAGAATTGTCTCCCAGTCAAAGGTTGTGAATAGGGAGAGCAAATCAGTGGCACTTACTCACACAAAGATGGCCGCCAAAAATCCGAGATCAGAGCAGCAGGTTAGCGCTCTAGAGTCAGACGGTAATTCTCCTGATCCAGGTGTTGTGCTTGAGCTGTGGAGCACTTCACTGAATTTCGGAGAGCAGAAGGTCGTGTTGGAGCGATAGTCGCAAAGCTTAGACTAGGGAAAAAACTTTGTCGCGTTCGAGTTTGCCAATTCTTGATTTTCGGAGGACGGAGGAGGAAAACGAGTGAGCTGAAAAACTAGTAACACTGTTCTGAAATATTTTCTGGAGCATGCGCATACTCTGACAGAAAAAAGTTCAGTCTTTCGTGCATGCGCAGTGTGATGTAAATATAATTAGTAGAGCGCTCTCATGAGTAAGGACACAGGTTATCGGTGTTAACAAGAGTCAGCACAAGTCCGTATTCACTGAATATTAAAAGGCACAAATAAATAAGGAAGAATTCAAGAACTAGAGTCTGGGAGACTAGACATAATTGTAGTTGGAATGAAGTAACTTCAGCAGCAATACAGTGGAGTTCCCAGAAAGGAAAAAAGGCAGCAATAATTCATAGAGATAGTATATATCTAACAATAGGAATTTGGTGAAGCAATCGTTTTTTCCAGAGTTCTACTTACCTCATTAGGATTCTGTAAACTACTACAGCTGTGCATTACAATGGTGAGGAACCTGTAAACATAATAGAGAGAGAGAGAGAGGCGCTAGGGAAAAATATTAAATTCTTGAACATTTAGTACACAGAATACAGAGGAGAAAAAAACAAACTACAATCCAAATAGAAGTGAAGCATAGGCCACAGTAAGACAGGGTAAGAGTACAGGAGGAATAAAATGTATTAGAGAAGACAAGAGCACATAGTAACTATTTTAATATGAGATTTTCCTTACAGATTTACTTACCAACCTGTTAAAGCAAGAAAGAAAAGAAGAAGTTGAAAAGAAGACTTCAGAGGCTGTGAGAAAGAACATACGCAGTGTGGCTGTCTCTTCTCTGTCCAATCCCCTTTCCCCCCTGGGGTTTCATTGGCCACGCACTGCCAATTGCGTGCGACTGAGGAATCTTAGTGGGTCATTGGGAACTTGCGGCATTCTGCTCCTGTGTCTTTTGAGAGGGCTCTGATCCTGACAGATGGCAGCAAGCAGCATAGTATTGTCAGGGCAGCCTGAGGGGGATTTTGCTTGGTCCATGCCACCAGAGTTTGCATTTGTAAACTGGACTATCATGCTCTGTTTGACCAAGGCCGATGGTGGTTTGTCCTTAGACATCGTGAGTGCACCTGGGCTATTCCAGTCTACTGGTGGATGGTTGACCGCCCTCCACTCCTAGGGCTGGCTGTCTGTAGCTGCAGTGGGTCTTTGGTTGATCGTTCAACTCAGGCCGCCACAGCCACAAACCGCAACAGGACCTAGCCTAGCCTCTTCTATAGCTAGGGGTGAACCACGATGCAGTACTTTTTAATGAAGCACTGCACAGTGTCTGCCGTGTGGGTGTGTACCCTGTCGCCAGTATCCCACGGAGAAGGCCAGGGGTGTAGGCTGAAAATTGTGCTCACCAACCACCACGCGTACCCCTCACAGGCTGCAGAGACCCAGGACGGGGGAGGCAGCAGGACCGGCCAAATCAAACGGCCCCCGTGGCAGTCCGCACTGAATCCCCTGGGCTGCAGCCTATTCTCGGGCCCCAACCACTGCTCCTCTCGCTCCACAGTACAGGGTAGTCTTCTCGTCAGCAACAGCCGAGCTCAGATCCCCACCATTGTTCTGTCCGATGAATCGGCCTGGGGGAGCAGAAACCGACAGCACAACCCCACGCTGTGTCTCCATCTTGCCGCACTTTGAGACTCAAAGGTATCTGTCATAGCTGGGGCAGAGGAGTCATAGAGGGTAGAACTGTTGTCCCAATGAGCTGGGCGGGCAGGATCATCGTTGGATGTTTATGGATCTGACAGAAGCTCGCTCAGTGCACTTCCACCATCTTGCAAGCCAGGCCACGCCCCCCAAAATCACTACCTTTTGATGGTGCTAAATAGCAAAATGTTGGTGACAGTCTGCATGGATAGAGACATTCGATGATTTCATCGATGCACTTGAAGAGACCAATAATAAAAAAATGATCAAGTATGTTAAAAATGTTGCTGGTGATGTGTGTAAGCAGTCATAAAGATATGTTGCTACCTGACGAAGAAACTGTCATGGTTTCTATCACCCGTGGGTCAAGGCAGCGCTATGAGAAAGACCACAGCGCTATCGGAACTACAAATCCTGATGTTCCGTGCGGAACGCTACGTGCATGACGCACGCTACGCCTTACCCGGAAATAAAGCTCCTGTGCAGACACGGGCATTGCCGATTATTCTTGCCACAAGACGGAGAGAGCTGGTAATCCAGAACGCCGATAAGACCCACCCTGTTTGTTGCTCGTTGTTGGACTCTGGTACCCAGCTCTGGGTCGGGTACGAATTCATTAAGCCTTCGGAATACGATCACGCGGTCAGCGCGTGTTACGGATCCTATCGAAGGCTATTTACTTTGCAGGACGCTTTCTTCCTGTTGGACGAGACGTGCGTTTTGCCGTCTCATTGCAGTGAGGAAGTACAGTCTGAGCGGCGCAAAGCTGTTTGGAACGTGGTTTGCTCACAGCTCTGTATATCTTACCTCCCAACTTTGAGAACGGAGAACGCTATAGTTTGGGCTTGAACAGTTCACATGTTCTTATCCTAAATACATTGCTCCCGTGTCTGTCTAGAGGTGCTAGACACTTTGGGATTACAAAAGCCGTGCTGGTTTCGCAGACGTCGTTAAGTGGAGATTAACCCTGTCTGCTGTACTGTTATGATTTGTTTCCACAAGGTTTTGTTTCTCTTTTCCCCCTAACACAGGAGAGACGATAGTGGGGTAGCATATCAGAAAGAAAGGCATAACCCACAGACTTGAGAATATTCATGGTTAGATTGGTATGTTTATATGTTGACGGAACGCCTGTCATGTAGTCCAGCTAACATTGTGATGTCAATTATATTGTATGTATTGTGTCTTTCTCTACAGTGTGGTTACAAGCCCTGATACCACCCCGCATCTCTTCACCTAGGTTTAAGGTCCGCTATATTTTCTTTTACATGTAGGGGTGTTTCTATCACATAGAATCTAAGATGGCTAAGTGGAGGGGTGGTTCTCCACTGGAAGAAGGGGGGGGGGCTTTTGATACTAATCCTCTGCTACTCTCGTTTCAGATCTCCCTCCCGCTGTCCCCTTCCTTTCCTTCCCCTGTGGGACTAACCTAGTAGTCTGTGTTTAGGCTACAGACTCTGGGGGAGTTGTGTTGGGGAAGTAATATGGGCCAGATCACCAACCGACCCCTGCCCACACCACGTCTTCAACAAAGCCGATGCCATCATCGCACCCCAGCTCCCGGACATCATCAACTCCTCCTTCCACACCGCCACCTTCCCGGAGAGCTGGAAGCACGCCGAGCTCACCGCCCTCCTGAAGAAACCAACGGCGGACCCCACCGACCTCAAGAACTTCCTCCCCATCTCGCTCCTTCCCTTTCCGGCCAAAGTCATTGAGAAGACCGTCAACAGACAGCTGGCCGCCTTTCTCGAGACAGATGGTTCCCTCGACCCCTCACAGTCCGGGTTTTGGGCCAACCACAGCACCGAGACCGCCCTAATCGCAGCCACCGACGACATCAGAACCCAGATCGACAACGGAGAAACAGCGGCCCTCATCCTCCTGGACCTCTCTGCGGCGTTCAACACTGTCTGCCACCGCACCCGAGTGACGCGCCTCAGCAACATCGGAATCCGAGAGAAAGCACTGGAATGGACCATCTCGTTCCTCGCCGGAAGAACCCAGAATCCCGGTTCAGATCCGACGCCACCAAAGTCATCTACGGCGTTCCTCAAGGATCTTCACTCAGTCCAACCCTCTTCAACGTCTACATGAGCCCCCTCGCAGCCATCGCACGCCAACACAACCTCAACATCATCTCCTACGCCGACGACACCCAGCTGATCCTCTCCCTCACCAACGACCCCACCACCGCCAAGGCCAACCTACACGAAGGGTTGAAAAACGTCGCCAACTGGATGAGGAGCAGCCGCCTTAAACTGAACTCAGACAAGACGGAAGTCCTCATCCTGGGATCATCACTCTCCGCCTGGGACGACTCCTGGCGGCCCCCAGCCCTGAGCACCGCTCCCAAACCAACGGACCACGCACGCAACCTGGGCTTCATCCTGGACTCCTCCCTATTGATGACCAGACAAGTCAACGCCATCTCATCCTCATGCTTCAACACCCTGCACATGCTCCGTAAGATCTTCAGATGGATCCCGACCGAAACCAGGAAGACCGTCACCCAGGCACTCGTCACCAGCCGACTGGACTACGGGAACACCCTCTTCGCCGGAACCACAGCCAAACTTCAAAAAAGACTCCAGCGCATCCAGAACGCCTCCGCTCAACTCATCCTTTACATCCCCCGACACAGCCACATCACCGGACACCTGAGAGACCTGCACTGGCTCCCCGTCAGCAAGAGAATCACGTTCAGACGCCTGACCCACGCACAAAAGGCTCTCCACGACCTGGGCCCCAAGTACCTCAACGACCGTATGACCTTCTACACGCCCGCCCGCCAGCTTTGATCAACCAGCCACGCCCTCGTCACCGTACCGCGCATCCGCAGAGCCACCGCCGGAGGAAGATCCTTCTCCTACCTGGCGGCCAAGACCTGGAACTCCCTCCCCACCCACCTTTGGCAAACCCAGGACCATCTCTCCTTCAGGAAGCAGCTCAAGACCGGCTGTTCGAGCAGTCCCCTATCCCCCCCCCCCACCCACCCCGGGCGCCTTGAAACCTCCCGGGTGAGTAGCGTGCTCTATAAATGCATTGATTGATTGATTCAGCACAGCCCCGAGGAAACCAGAAGAAGGAGCCTGACAGAAACTATATATTGTCAGATTAAAGAAATACTGAGTCTAAAGTTCAATCCAGTACCAAATGTTGATTAGGAAAGATATATTTTCAGTCAAAAATGCCAAAATGTTAGTGAGACCATTGATAAATTTATGGAGAGACAGGATTCACTCATCAAACACTTTAAGTTCCGTGAATTTAATGATGAGGAAGCTATGCGACTGAGAGTTATTGATGGATGCTTGTCAGATTCATTCGGACGACGAATGCTCAGTGAAACTCTTAGTCTTGATCAAATGTTTATGGCTGCCAGTGCAGCGGAGTGTGCTGAAATACAAGCCATTGACATGGAGGCTCCAATGTGCTCAAAGGGAATTTGTCATGGACATAAAAAGTAAGCCAAAGCAAAAGACTGAAGGACACAAAGTGCTGTCTACAAGTAAAAATAAGTTATGTTTTAGATGTGGATTTTAGTTTCCATATGAAGGTAAATGTCCCGCCATTGGCCAGATATGTAAAGGGTGTGAGAAAGTGAACCAATTTCTGACAGTATGTAAAGCAAAGGAAAAAGTAGGTGTGTCATGGAGCAAAGACAAAATGGCTGCCAGAACATTCCATATGCAACTTTCGACGCATAAGGCCAAATGGCGACATCAATATTGGCAAATTGACACTGAACCAAGATGATTGTCGTCTAGATCATAGTCAGACAGTTTCTACGCCTCAATATCCTGTGAAAGTGAGGAAGACTATTGCACCATGTGAATGTTTCCTCAGAGAAAAGAGCACATATCAGACTGGCCGAATGCGAGGAAAACCATTAGTCAAAGAATAGTCGACATACCAAAACACCAAAGTCATATAAACATTATCCGAAAATAACATTAAAATAAACAACTGCTTGATACTTTTCACCATCGACAGTGGTGCATCGATAAATATAATGCCTGAAGAGAAATATAATGAATTGTCACACTTACCTCGACTCACTCCATCGAAAACCAAAGAGTATACTTGTGCTGCATCGACGCCCATAAAAAGTCAAGATTCATTTGTAGTGACATTGAAATACCAGAAAACGAAGGTGGAAGCACTCATCCATGTGCTTCAAGGTACAGCAGCAAGTGCATATCTGCTCAGTTTCAGTACCTCTGCTAATATGGGACTGATTTCTGTGAATTTCAACCTCAATGCACACCATGAAATAGTAAGTCAATTTCCTTCATTGTTCCATGGTTTGGGAAATCTAAAGTCTATGAACAAAAAGTTAATCATTAATGACGATGTCCATCCTGTTGCTCAGAGATATAAGCAAGTTGCTTTTCATTTAGAAGAAGTTTTAAAAAAAAATCTTGAATCCTTACCTAAACATGACATTATTGAGGGTTCAACTGGTCCAACGCCATGGGTTTCTCTCATAGTGGTAGTTACCAAAAAGGACACTGAAGGAGCTGTATGCATGTATGTTGCTATACACCAAGCAAACACGGCAAGTATGACTTCCTGGTTCACCTATTGTTGACATGATAACTCAACTAAATGGTGCAAAGGTTTTCTCTCACCTTGATTTAAAGAAAGGTTATTATAAGTTGGAACTCGAAGAAGATTACCGGTATATTACAACCTTTTCTGCACATGTAGGTCTGTTTCAATATAAAATACTCTGTTTTGGGATGTCATCTGCTGCAGAACTTTTCCAAGACGTCATTTAACGTGTCATACAGCCAGTTGTGAATGTATTCAACTATAGCAATGACCTTGATTTTCGGAGCTATACAAAAAGAGTATAATAAAGCTCTCTCTCTCTCAAGCATCTGTCTTACTGTCTGATGCAGGCTTGACTTTGAATACAGAAAAGTGTGAATTCCATAAGACTAAATTAAACTTCTTTGGCCATATCTTTTCTGATGGAGGTATGACACCCCATCCTGCTAAAGTATAAGCCTTGCCTAATGCTGCCCTCCCACAAGATATTTATATGATACGTTAATTTTTGGGATGCATGACGGTACAACGCGTACCGTTTCAACGCGTGCCTTTACAACGCGTCTTTAACAACGCAAGTCGTTACAACGACTTGTGTTGTTGGGCACGGATAGTAAATAGTATAATTTACTATTCTAACACCAGTCCCCGTGGATAGTAGAGAAGGTGTTGGAATAGTAAATATACTATTCTTTATCCTTTAGCACCCTCCAGCGAAATTCGTGGTTACGACTTGGCTTGTAAAGGACGCGTCGTAAAAGCACTGCGGGGTAACATCCGCGTTGAAAAGGATGTTCCCCTAATTTTTTAGCATGGCCGTTTACTGTTTCAGATGCATACTAGTCTTTGTGACCATAAGCACTTTCTTACAATAGTTAAAAAAGAAAAATGCTTAATTCAAGTGGTCACAGGAATATGAGAGACGTTTCAATAAAATCAAACAAGCCATTGAAACTACTACTGAAATAGACTATTTACCCAAAGCCTCACACAGAGGTTGTTGTTGACACTAGCCCAGTTGGATTAGGCGTTATCCTGGCATAGCACAGCAGACACCCCCATGCTCGAAGGCATATTGTGGCATATGCAAGTAGAAGATTGCCCCAAACAGAATGTGCTTACTCGCAACTCAAGGAGGAAAGTTTGCCCATGATCACTTTCATGTATTCCTGTTTGGAAAGCCTTTTACGCGGGTAACTGATCATTAAGCTTTTTTGACTATCTTTGGCAATTCAAAGAACCCAAGATGCCTCCTCGCATTGAACAGTGAGGACTCCAATTACAAGAGTATGATACACCACTGTATATTGTCCAAGGAATGATCAAAACCCTGCTGACTACTTTTCCAGAGTCCCTATACATGGTCAAGGTACTACACCCCAGACGGCTGATGCCTACATTAATTTCATTGTAAA
The DNA here is from genome assembly GCF_964263255.1 of Lissotriton vulgaris. Classification (NCBI taxonomy): domain Eukaryota; kingdom Metazoa; phylum Chordata; class Amphibia; order Caudata; family Salamandridae; genus Lissotriton; species Lissotriton vulgaris. The sequence goes on from NW_028249969.1 coordinate 135,954, forward strand.
GCCAAATATGCCATCTGTCATATCATTAGCCCAGGTCATCACTATCCAGAGCCATGATAGTGACATCTTGAAGTTGAAAGATCTAATTACACATCAGTCGTGGGACTGACATGCTTGACCTCTCACTAATGATGGAGAATACCAAAAGTACAAAAACATTCAAGATGAACTGTCTAAAGCTCAAGAAGGAGTAATAGTGCAAGGGTTGAGCATCCTAATTGCAGAGAGTTTAAGACAGAAGATAATTGAAGTAGTTTGTAAAGGACATTGTGGTATTGTTGTCACCAAGAGAGCTCTCCAAGATTGAGTCTGGTTTCCATATTTAGATGAGAGGGTTGAAAAGAAACTCAATGCCTGCCATCTATGTAGTCGGCTCTCTACGAACATTCATCAATGTACTCTTCCAATGTTAGTACTCCATAAGCATGCATGGGAGAGAATAGCCATCGATTTCTTTAGTCCACTCGACAAAGGACATCATTTGATGGTAATTGTAGAGGAGTACTCTCAACTCATGAGCAAGTCATTGAGAGACTTGACGGCATTTTGAAACATGGGGTGTTCCAGCCATTTTGAAGTCTGACAATGGCCCACTGTTCAAGAGTAGAGAATTCAAGGATATACTGGAGGATCTGAACTTAAAGCTTCAGATTGTGGCCGCAGGCCAACGTTCTTGTTGAGCGTTTTAATAATGCGCTAAAGAAAGCAGTACAGCGTGCAACGCTTGAGTGGCCCAATTTGCAAAATGTGTTGAATTTCTCCCTACAAGTCTATCGTTCTACACTGCACTCGACCATAGTCTAAAGTTCTACAACTTTGATGTTTGCAAGAGCAATGACAACCAAATTACTGCAATAGACCAACAAAAGAAAAGGAGGTGATACTACAACTGAAATGACTTAGTTAATTAAAAAAAAAGATGAAAACCTATGCTGACATGAGGGGACATGGAAAGGACATTGACTATAAGACAGGTATTTAGTGATCACCCGCCCACTACGAAGGAGAAAATCTGATGCTTCATATGATGCTGCACCTTTCCATGTTGTGTCCACGAAGGGACATACGGTGACTGCCCAATCTCCTGGGGTCTATTACCAAAGACGTTTCTCACTTTCAGCATCTGATTAATCGGTGTTCTGATTCAGATGGTGAAAGAAAGACTAAAACTGAGAACCCAGCGACTGCTGTTACTTCTTCACTGACTTTACTTTGAATATCTCTGACAGTGAAAATAACCACTTCCAGATTCCAGTAATCAAAGCAGGTTGAGTAAAACAAGTGCTAATAAGGTTGACTGATATATATATATATATATATATATATATATATATATATATATATATATATATATATATATATATATATATATATATATATATATATATATATATATATATATCCAGCAAACACCTTTACCACAAGAAGAAAAGCCACTGAAGCCTGATTCTATGAAGTAAAACACTTTATTTCATATAGTCCTTTGGTAGCCAGCAAAATATAAACTGTCCCAACGCGTTTCAGCTCTACCAATGAGCCTTGCTCACTGGAAAAGTTTAATGAAACGTGCTTCCAGAAATGACCATGTCTTTAAAGGGCCTCTTGGTTAGGTGATTCACGGAGCCTGAAAGTCATTTAAATACGCCTGCGCAGTGAATTCAAATCAGCACTTTGTATTTATTTTGCAGCGTTTGAAATCCTCCTTGCAAACTTTGCTTAGTGTCATTAATAAAGGCCAATTCAGTGCGCACATTTCAAATGTTACTCCACAGCTTGCAGGCCTACCATGGCAAAATATTAAACATTGTGCCTTACTTTTACATGGGGACCGTAGGCCTGAAAGGCATTTAAGCACACATCCCTAACTCGTCTGCCCTGGTATTGCTTTTTCGGAAATCGGAGATGAGAAAAGCGAATCGGGCCCCCCTTCTGTCAAACAATCACATCCAAAGTTGCTCCGTGAAAGGTGCCTCAGACTTAAGCAGGGTGGCTTCAGTGTGGCAAGCGGATGTATGACGTTGCAACGCGTTATTTTACAACGCAGACCGTTACATCGCAATTTTTACAACGCAGGATCCATTACAATGCATGCCTTTACAACGCATGTCATTACATAGCAGATGCTATTACAACGCATGCCATTACAACGTAAGTATAAGTAAGTATATCTTTTTTTTAAAATGTAATTAATTTAATTTAATAAATTTAATTTAATTAATTTAATTTAATTAATTTTAAAATAGTAATTAATTTAATTTAATAAATTTAATTCTATTAATTTAGTTTAATTAATTTAAAAATTTTAATTAATTTAATTTTATTAATTTCATTTAATTAAATCAATTTAATTAATTTTAAAATTGTAATTAAATTAATTAAATTAATTAAATTAATTTAATTTAATTAAATTAAAAAATGGAATTAATATAATTTAATTAATTTAATTTAATTTAATTAATTTAATTTAACTAATTTATAAATTGTAAATAATATAATTTAATTAATTTAATTTAATTTAATTTATATATTTAATTTAATTAATTTAATTTATTTAAAGTCTTTTTTTTTTAAACTGAACCCTAAAAATACCCTTGTACCCCAAAACCCAAACCCAGCCCTGAAACCTAAAAATACCCCTGTACCCCAAAACCCAAACCCAGCCCTGAAACCTAAAAATACCCCTGTACCCCAAAACCCATACCCAGCCCTAAAACCTAAAAAAAACCCTGTACCCCAAAACTCAAACCCAGCCCTGAAACCTAAAAATACCCCTGTACCCCAAAACCCAAACCCAGCCCTGAAACCTAAAAATACCCCTGAACCCCAAAACCCAAACCCAGCCCTGAAACCTAAAAATACCCCTGTACCCCAAAACCCAAACCCAGCCCTAAAACCTAAAAATACCCCTGTACCCAAAAACCCAAACCCAGCCCTGAAACCTAAAAATACCCCTGTACCCCAAAACCCAAACCCAGCCCTGAATCCTAAAAATACCCCTGTACCCCAAAACCCAAACCCAGCCCTAAAACCTAAAAAAACCCTGTACCCCAAAACCCAAACCCAGCCCTGAAACCTAAAAATATCCCTGTACCCCAAAACCCAAACCCAGCCCTAAAACCTAAAAATACCCCTGTACCCCAAAACCCAAACCCAGCCCTAAAACCTAAAAATACCCCTGTACCCCAAAACCCAAACCCAGACCTAAAACCTAAAAATACCCCTGTACCCAAAAAACCCAAACCCAGCCCTGAAACCTAAAAATACTCCTGTACCCCAAAACCCAAACCCAGCCCTAAAACCTAAAAATACCCCTGTACCCCAAAACCCAAACCCAGCCCTGAAACCTAAAAATACCCCTGTACCCCAAAACCCAAACCCAGCCCTAAAACCTAAAAATACCCCTGTACCCCAAAACACAAACCCAGCCCTAAAACCTAAAAATACCCCTTTACCCCAAAACACTAACCCAGCCCTGAAACCTAAAAATACCCCTGTACCCCAAAACCCAAACCCAGCCCTGAAACCTAAAAATACCCAAACACCCCAAAACATATACCTCAGTACCCCAAAACATATACTCCTATACTCATACTTATTTTTAAAATTAATTACATTAATATATTTAATTTATAATATATATATATATATATATATATATATATATATATATATTTATTTATAATTAATATTAATTAAATTAATTAAATAATATTAAAAAAATATATATATATACTTACCCATACTTACGTTGTAATGGCATGCGTTGTAATAGCATCTTCTATGTAATGTCATGCGTTGTAAAGGCATGCGATGTAATGGATCCAGCGTTGTAAAAGTTGCGTTGTAATAGAAGTCCGTTGTAAAAGTTGCGATGTAACGGTGCAACACCGTGGCAAGCATGGAACACCCTGCCTTTAAATCCAAGAAAAACCTTTTCCACACGAGGAAAAGCCACTGAAGCCTGATTCCATGACGTAAAACACTTTATTTCTCTAATGTCCTTTGGTAGCCAGGAAAATATAAACTGTCCCAACACGTTTCAGCTCTGTCAACAAGCCTATCCCACAGGAAAAATTAAATGAACCCTGCTTCCGGAAATGACCATGTCTTTAAAGGCCTCCTTGATTAGGTGATTCACGGAGCCTGAAAGTAATTTACACGTGCCTGCGCAGTGAATTCAAATTGGCACTTGGTATTTATACAGCGTTTGAAATCCTCCTTGCAAACTTTGCTTAGTGTCATTAATAAAGGACAATTCATAAATAAATAAAATAATATAAAGGGTGGGATATAGTGTGTTTTGATATCTTAGAATGGAACCCGTTTGGCTGCTAACGGACACCGTAGAGCTGTGACGTAGGTGTCAGAGTGCAATGCCATGAAAGCTTGTTTTACAATGTTGAGAGAATAAATTGTCTAGCAGACGCAACAAAGAATTTTCAATTCTATTAAGGACACAGAGGCGAGGATTATGCTTCTCTTATCTTTACTGACAAAACAGCAGCCAATAAACTTTAAACTGGCATGACCCCGGAAGGACAACCCCCTCCACCAGTCTGCACCAATCACTGTCCAGTCCAACGCATAACAATCCTTGTAAAACCGGAACCTTCCTCTTTCTTTGCGATGTCCTCCGCAGTCCAACCAAGACCGGAGCCCAACGTGGCAACTATAGCATCCTCTTGTCCGAAGGGAACACTTCTCCTCCTCAGCTGAAACCCAGCTCAGCCCTCAGAAATCTTTTCTCAGGTCTGCTTGTGCTGATCACCTGAAATGAAAATACATGTCGTAATGGCTATTCCAACAGTAAGGAATACAACAAGCCAAAAACATCATTCGGTGGGTAAAATACATCACATCTTCAAATCTTCATACAAAGTACATCACTGTCAACCCGGGTGGGATAATCCTCGCCTCCGTGTCCTTAATAGAATTGAAAATTCTTTGTCGCGTCTGCTAGACAATTTTTCATTCTATGTCAGTCCACGGAGGCTCCGATTATGCTAGTTTAAAGTTTCTCCACCACCACCAAGGCCACATCCACAATAGGTTTATGATAAAACGTTTTAAAAGTAGATTCAGATGACCAATCTGCCGCAGTCATGATGTCTTGAAGCCGAGAACCGGCACCAAAGGATGTTGAGGCCATAGCCCCTCTAACAGAATGAGCTCCAAATTTGGAGGAATCAATACCCGCCAGACTCAACAACCAGGAAACCCACCTGGCCAGAGTAGCATTGCCGACTGGGCAGAAAGGCCTCTGTAGAGAAATCAACAATTGACCAAAATCGTTCCTAAACTCTCTAGTACAATCCTCATATACCTTTAAACACTTTACTGCACACAATTTACTGTGGTGAGGAAATGCAGGATAGGAAATACATTTGGGTATGTCTTAGTACGCTTCGAAATTGTAAAGGAAACTCCCGTGGGAGTAAATACTCTACCTGACAAATCCAGTGCTCGAATGTCCAATACTCTTCTGCAGGAAATCAAACATAGCAAAATCGTAAGTTTCGCTGAGAGCTGCTTCCTAGACAGACCCTCATTAGCCGGCCAAGCCGATAAAAAATGCAAGATAACAGAAACGTCCCAAAGTTCAGTAGACTTGGGTTTAGGGGGGTTCACCAGCCGGATCCCCCTGACAACCTTACACACCAGTGGATGTTCCCCAACAGGTTTACCATCCACGTGCAGATGTCCCGCCGAAATAGCTGATCGGAAAGTATTCACCGATCTGTATGCCAAGCCCGACTGTGCCAAATCTGCCAAGAAATTCACAATCATAGAGATATCTGATCCCACTGGATCTCCCTGCCGTTTGTTACACCAACCAACCCAACGTCTCCAAGCTGACTCATAACGCTTGTGGGTGGAAGGTGCCCATGCCTGTGACAAGGAAAAGAGAGTGTCCTGAGAAACTCCCGGCACTTGCCAGCGTCTCCGGAAAGTCTCCACGCCATGAGAGACAACTGATCCAGAAGGACCAGCGGATGTTGAAGGCCCACTGGGTCCGTAAGAAGGTCTGGAGACGATGAGATTCGAACTGGTGATGCGCATGCAAGACTCATCGCGACCGGAAACCACGCTTGAGTTTTCCAACACGGGGAGATCAAAATCACCTCCCCCTTCTGCCTCCGAATCTGAGCTAGAACCCTCGGGATCATGATGGACGAAGGAAACGCATAAAGAATGCCCGTCGTCCATGATTGAAGAAAGGCGTCCGAGCTGATCACCAACGGATCCGGACGCCAACTGAAGAATTGGGGCAACTGTCTGTTGAGCCGTGAGGCAAACAGATCTATCACACACGGACCCCATAAGTGGTATAAAGCCCTGAAAATCCTGGGATGCAACCTCCAATCGCTGGCATCCCTCAAATACCGAGAGTTCCAATCCGCTGTCACGTTGACAGATCCCGGAATGTATTACACCAAGTTTTGAAATGCACCGCTTCAGCAATCGAATTTACACCATATATCGGTGATGTGGTCTATGTTCAAAAGAAATGTTCCAAATAAGAGAACGCTGAGTCCGTAATTGTAAACAAGTGCTCAGGATTCCTTTAATGTTCCAATTGAAAAGCCAGCCAACGCGTTTCGTTCCATCAGGCGGAACTTCTTCAGGGCTGTAAATCGTGAGTAAACATACAAAAACCACGTGTAAGTACCTTCAAAGCAGATACTGTGCTTTATACATAGAAAACAAACAATGTTAGCTTCACCAAAGTCAAGCTAAGATTAAAATCATGCCACCATTTAAAAATGCAGCAAATACATCCTATCAAGAAAAGGAAAAGAGGGGAATTGTCCTGTCCTGTTTACTCGTTTCTTGAGCTGCATGAAACATTTAAAAAGAGAAACAAATCTCAGGTTCTATTCTCGAATAGAGGCTCCCATTTCGGCCAATGTTGTCTAACGGAAGAGTCATTTAGTAAGACACATAATAGTTTTCAGCACATTCAATTCGTGTATCGCAATGCTACCAAAATTGCAATTAACAAAAACAGCGTTATCATTACTTGGCCTTTATAACAAGATTTATGACTGCAACACATTCCTACGTTACACACTTGATTGGTCAGTTTAGTCACATTCATCAAAGATGTTTGTTTGTATGCCAAAAAGCCCAGCACTATTCCAAAGATCGTTTCAAATGAACGGGTCCCTTTATCTGAGAGTATTTCTATCAGGGACAGTTCTCTCATATCTAAAGTCGACCATACCGGTCCTGAAAGAGCGCGTGTAGCGACATTGCGACATCCCTACAAATATCTCCAAGTCCACAAAATAGACAAAAAAGACAGACCCATATATCAGTTGACCCATTAAGTGTAGCACATGCAGATATGCAAAAAAGTCTCCTACCGTAATGGTAGTTGACGAATGTAGACATTTTCTGAGCCGGGATCACGAGCTGCTGTAAATATCTATGTCCTATGTCTGGATATTAATGACTAAATTAAGTCACAGGATGCCAAATGCGAAAATGGTAGTCACCTAAAAAGAGTATATATGAAAAAGACATATATAGAGACATATCTGTCCAAGCAACACAAATTAGTAAAACCTTTCCAATTTAATAGACATGAAGTCTCCAAAAACATGTCTTAACCTTAGCTGCAGTAGGTGCATATAATCAATAAATACCTTATGTCTTCAAAGAGACATACTCCTTGAGAAGGCCTTCCTACTTTTTCATCCACAGTGACGATAAGCTGAGTAATTTATTACTGGCTGTCGACCTGCAAGGATATTTAGGGCATAGCTAATTCGGTTGCACAGAAATATATCGACTGCATAACTCGTACTTTATTAAAGAAAACGTCTAAGTTTCGCATAGAGTCTAAAAGATCAAAGTGACATACCTTAGAGCATAAAGTATACGTATTATTCACTGTCACTTATTTGGGTTCGTCGATCCCTAGTCGGCTCTGGCGATGCAGTCACATTGAGGTAGTTACCTGTAAAGAAATATTTTTGTATGTATGACCGTTCTTGCACTCTGTTAAGGGAAAAAATCTTAACACGAAAGCGGGCGTAATGCGCTCCTTAATAGAAATCACCATCCAAAGAAAGGCCACCCATATTGTCCTATTGTGGTAAAATAAATTAAAAGAAGGAAAAGAAATAATCCCTTTTGCCCTAGTTATTAAAACATTGTGCCATTCTCTCAGGCGTTTTTTGGCTTTCCGTCTATGACAAATAAAGTATAGGCACATGTAAGCCCATGCTATGGACAATTGTACGCGTGTAGCGTGTCAATAGGCATCAAAAAGAGAAACGGAATAATTAAGGCACATGTCGCGAACAGCCAAAACCAGAATAAGTTAAGTAACGGCTGCAGAGTGCGAGGGGAAACTTGGAATCTCGGAAGGCTATCCTTCACAGAGATAGTAATGCGTTCTATAGTTATCGGCATGATGGTTAAATGCGAGCGTAAATGGGAACAAAAAAGGTTCGGTAAGGATCCTACCTGTGAGGGTCCCATTCGATGCCCCCAGTCGGCGTCTCTGCAATTCACGCGCCAAATCTTCTCCGGCCGGTATTACCGCGCTCTAACTATGGGATTGGTTTAAAGGGTCACTCCCTCTCCACGTGTTGGTGGTGAGTGGAGCTCACGACCTGTACCACTACTTATGAGTCGAAAATGGCAGCCATTTTCAGCTAGTGAAAAGGAAAAGGGGGGGGATCGACGAACCCAAATAAGTGACAGTGAATAATACGTATACTTTATGCTCTAAGGTATGTCACTTTGATCTTTTAGACTCTATGCGAAACTTAGACGTTTCCTTTAATAAAGTACGAGTTATGCAGTCGATATATTTCTGTGCAACCGAATTAGCTATGCCCTAAATATCCTTGCAGGTCGACAGCCAGTAATAAATTACTCAGCTTATCGTCACTGTGGATGAAAAAGTAGGAAGGCCTTCTCAAGGAGTATTTCTCTTTGAAGACATAAGGTATTTATTGATTATATGCACCTACTGCAGCTAAGGTTAAGACATGTTTTTGGAGACTTCATGTCTATTAAATTGGAAAGGTTTTACTAATTTGTGTTGCTTGGACAGATATGTCTCTATATATGTCTTTTTCATATATACTCTTTTTAGGTGACTACCATTTTCGCATTTGGCATCCTGTGACTTAATTTAGTCATATATATCCAGACATAGGACATAGATATTTACAGCAGCTCGTGATCCCGGCTCAGAAAATTTCTACATTCGTCAACTACCATTACGGTAGGAGACTTTTTTGCATATCTGCATGTGCTACACTTAATGGGTCAACTGATATATGGGTCTGTCTTTTTTGTCTTTTTTGTGGACTTGGAGATATTCGTAGGGATGTCGCAATGTCGCTACACGCGCTCTTTCAGGACCGGTATGGTCGACTTTAGATATGAGAGAACTGTCCCTGATAGAAATACTCTCAGATAAAGGGACCCGTTCATTTGAAACGATCTTTGGAATGGTGCTGGGCTTTTTGGCATACAAACAAACATCTTTGATGAATGTGACTAAACTGACCAATCAAGTGTGTAACGTAGGAATGTGTTGCAGTCATAAATCTTGTTATAAAGGCCAAGTAATGATAACGCTGTTTTTGTTAATTGCAATTTTGGTAGCATTGCGATACACAAATTGAATGTGCTGAAAACTATTATGTGTCTAACTAAATGACTCTTCCGTTAGACAACATTGGCCGAAATGGGAGCCTCTATTCGAGAATAGAACCTGAGATTTGTTTCTCTTTTTAAATGTTTCATGCAGCTCAAGAAACGAGTAAACAGGACAGGACAATTCCCCTCTTTTCCTTTTCTTGATAGGATGTATTTGCTGCATTTTTAAATGGTGGCATGATTTTAATCTTAGCTTGACTTTGGTGAAGCTAACATTGTTTGTTTTCTATGTATAAAGCACAGTATCTGCTTTGAAGGTACTTACACGTGGTTTTTGTATGTTTACTCACGATTTACAGCCCTGAAGAAGTTCCGCCTGACGGAACGAAACGTGTTGGCTGGCTTTTCAATTGGAACATTAAAGGAATCCTGAACACTTGTTTACAAAACGGACTCAGCGTTCTCTTATTTGGAACATTTCTTTTGAACATAGACCACATCACCGACATATGGTGTAAATTCAATTGCTGAAGCGGTGCATTTCAAAACTTGGTGTAATATTGTTTTTCCCAAATCTGCTGGGATATACTCTCCGGACAGGGAGTATTTTGAAAACTGCACGCTATTTGAAAGACAACCTAAATGTATATATTGGTGATAGATGGATTGGTGCTTATAGGGTGCTAAAAGTGGTCCACTGTCCATATTGTGTTTTTGAAAAATTTGTTTCTTGGACCCATTGTGTGCACAATCCAGACCAAGTGTAATATAGCACTGATTTGTTTTTCTTCCTTACCTAGTGTTTTGAAATATTTTGACTGTAAACATATTGTATCTATAACACTTGCCCCAGCTAGGACTTGTTTTCCAGCACTATGTCCAAATTTAAAGATACTAGAGAAGAAATGGCATCAAGCCTATTTGGCAACAGCCAATCTGCGGGTGCTTCAACACCAGTAGTGCCTAGTACTGAAGGTCTTTGAGCCAAATTTCTAAAATTGGAAAGACTTTAAAAACTAGAGATGTCCAGATGGTGGGATGGCATCACTTTACAAAAGTACTTGGACAATCAAAAGATCCCTAGAGGCTTGCGAATTTTAATCTTCCCGACCTTCGAGGACTTAGACGATGACGCTCTCAGGGATTGGGAAGATAACTTGAAACAGGCCTCACACACCATGATGAAAATACTAATCTGGCATTCTGAGAAAAAGGTGGCAGCTCTAAAACAGGAAATCTTGGATTTAGAACGCGATATAGATACATCCAGCCTGAAAGATAGTATTAAAAAGAACTATGAGATCTTTGATGATGTAATTAGTCGATACCAGGTCTACCTACGTGACAAAAAACTACGCAAAATAAAGCGCGACGATAATGACTATAAGACAGGGCGCATCTACACGTTTGCCCATAAATTTGACAATCTAAAACAGGGAGGAGAAGGCAAACGTCGTAGGGAGGAATCAATGAGTGCTAGTAGCAGCTCTATCTCCTCAATGGGAAGTTCTTCCTCCAAGGATGGTGGGGCATGCCAGGCCGTCTCTCCAAGACGTAATTTTTTATTGGAGATGGAACGCATCCGCCAAGGGGCAAAGAAACCCAATACCAACCCAGACCCAAAACCAGAAGGGGAGGGAAAAGGTGGAAAAACAACACAGCCAAAGGGGGTAACTGCACATCCAATGGACACCAGGTCGAAGAGAACTTAGACAATTTGATTCCCCTTTCGGATTTTGAAGTAGAAATGGAACCTCCAATGTACACTTAAAACGCCCTGTCTATAGTCAATTTGTCAGACCGCAAGCTTACAGATGTGGAGACCAACATCTTAAAGAGAGGTCTAAGCTTTTGCCCATCACAGGTGGGGGACCCAACCTTGCTGATGGTAGATTTATTCAAATTCATACGACTTTTGAAATTAAAAGATCATTTTCACAATTATCCCAGAACTGTTGTCTGTGATTTAAGCACTAAATCTGTTTGTACCACTACTATCACTGACCTCCAAAATGCACAACTTTTGCTATCTATTGAGACTGGAGATAATCCATCATTACAGGAAATCCGTTCTGATTTAAATATTGAGGAGGACACTACCATCAATAGTGGCTTAAAGCCTCGTTCCAAATACACTCCCACCAATACACATATGAACATCGATGTGTTTAAGGAAAGAGTCTCACAGGACTTTTATAAAATGATTGATTCCCCTAACAAATATGCAGTAAAACAAAATAATCTTACAAAGGCAGAAAGATTGGCTCTCGATGATCTAGCTAAGGATAACAGCATCACAATAAAGGAGGCTGACAAGGGTGGCAATGTGGTCGTAATGAACACTGTCGACTATGAAAGTGAGATCAACAGACAGCTAAGTGACACCACCTGTTATAAGAGGGTTCTGGACGATCCCATTCCTTCCCTTGCCACCCACATCAACAATCGTATACATGATTGGGGTGAGATTGGTCTCCTGTCCGAAGAGGAATGCCGCTATCTAAAGGTAATCCACCCAATGGCACCCTGTATTTATATACTGCCCAAAATACATAAAGGAGGCCATTTTCCACCAGGGCGCCCGATTATATCGGGGATCAATTCCCCAACGGAACGCCTTTCACAATACGTTGATGGGTTTCTGCAACCTTTGGTGGTGAACCTACCTTCATACATACAGGATTCAGGTGATATCTTGAAAAAACTGGATGGTTTGGAATGGTCAGCTGACCTTATGTTTGTCACGCTAGACGTGACGGGACTATACACGTGCATACCGCAACACTTTGGCATCAGAGCACTCTCGTAATTTCTATCACTGAGGACGGCAGATCACATGGAGCACAACGACATGCTCATTGAAATGACTGAACTTATTTTGTCAAGAAATTTCTTCCTACACAAAGACCATTGGTACCACCAAATAAGGGGCACCGCGATGGGGAGCAAATTTGCTCCTTCGTACGCGGGGTTGTTCATGGGGTGGTGGGAACGTGAACACGCTTGGGGCAAATATGCCTCCCCCTGGATAGACATGATCATATTCTGGGGGAGGTATATTGACAATATCATTATGCTTTGGAAAGGGAGTAAAGCTCAACTGCATGAGTATTTCAACTTCTTGAATGATAACCCCTATAACATACAACTTACAATCAAATCAGACCCTAAACAGATAGAGTTTTTGGATATATTGTTTTTTATTGAGAACAATACAATTCAAAGCAATCTATATCGAAAAAGCACATCGTGCAACAGTTTATTGCACGCTTCGAGTGCGCACCCCAGTTCCACCATTCGCAATATACCATATGGCGAAATGGTGCGCATTCGACGCAATTGCAGCAAGGAAGAAAACTTCAGACATGCCATTCAGGACTGCAAGAATAGATTTACCAATGGGGGGTACAATAAGAAAATCCTAGATAAGGCGGAAAAGAGAATACTAACTGTTTCACGCAGCAACACTCTCATCAAAAAATCGAAGAACAACAAAAGAAATAACAAACCCAAGATGGCTTTCACCACCCAATATACACAGAACAGCACAGAGGTCTTTAAAGTGTTGAGAAAGCATTGGAAGCTATTATGTGAAGTTCCCAACCTAAAGGAAGACATCACTGAAAAACCTAGTGTTACCTTTAGGAGAGGGAAAACCTTACGGAACATTTTGTGTCCCAGCTATCCTACTAAGAAAAAGTCAGGCACCTGGTTGCAGACAAAACCCAAGGGTTTTTACACATGTGGAGGGTGTAATGTCTGCTCATTTGGAAGGAACAAAACAAAGAAATTCAGATATAACACAGACAGAGAATATGAGATAAGGCACTATATCAATTGCAACACCAGCCATGTGATTTACGTTATTGGCTGTGGTTGCAATATGATAAATGTTGGAAGCACCATACGACCATTGAAATTGAGGATACAGGAACACACCCGTGCCATAAAAAACTACGACCTTAAGTACCCTTTGACTTACCATATGCAAGAACGCCACAAAGAAAGTAAGGTACTATGGTTCCAGGGTATTGACTACATACCACCGCACCCAAGAGGGGGAAATCGTGAACTTTTGCTCAGGAAAAGGGAAGCGGCATGGATATGTCGCTTACGATGTGTAGAGATAGGACATAACACAGAGGACGAGATGCATTACTACTTGAGTTAGGATATTATTGTAATTATGACTGAAATGCATTGGTTTATTTTGCAGAGACGAAGATTAATCGAAAATGGAGCATGTATATTTGTCATTTACTTTATCTGTCTCTATGCCCTTTCCCACCTTTCGCGTACCCCTCCAGAATCTCCAATTGTCAATTTCCTCATGGCTTCATTTACTGTATCATTATGCTTATCCCTAACCAAAGACATTACTATTTTGAATACGAACGATGTAGAACTTATGTAGTCTCAATCAGATTTGATATTTAATATATAGACTGTGCCTCCTTGGCTCCAGCCAAAATGTAATCTAGTAGGTTCTGCAAATTCTTCTTCACGGCTAGTCTTCCCCTCTTTGTCGAAATACCGGTCCTGACTCGTGTCGAGCGCTAGTAGCTATTTCACCTCTTCGACATTATCCCACCTTCAAGTCCATTGACCCAAAACATTTTTCATACAACGGACCTATTTATCATAACCTTTCACTTCACCAAATATACCTTAGATAGACATCCTGTGTTCTATTGGATAATAATTCCCTTTATATGATCTGCATATTGGCCCATCCACACAATTTTTGTTTTTTTGGAGTCCCCCCCCTTTTCCTTTTGACTAGCTTAAAATGGCTGCCATTTTCGACTCATAAGTAGTGGTACAGGTCGTGAGCTCCACTCACCACCAACACGTGGAGAGGGAGTGACCCTTTAAACCAATCCCATAGTTAGAGCGCGGTAATACCGGCCGGAGAAGATTTGGCGCGTGAATTGCAGAGACGCCGACTGGGGGCATCGAATGGGACCCTCACAGGTAGGATCCTTACCGAACCTTTTTTGTTCCCATTTACGCTCGCATATAACCATCATGCCGATAACTATAGAGCGCATTACTATCTCTGTGAAGGATAGCCTTCAGAGATTCCAAGTTTCCCCTCGCACTCTGCAGCCGTTACTTAACTTATTCTGGTTTTGGCTGTTCGCGACATGTGCCTTAATTATTCCGTTTCTCTTTTTGATGCCTATTGACACGCTACACGCGTACAATTGTCTATAACATGGGCTTACATGTGCCTATACTTTATTTGTCATAGACGGAAAGCCAAAAAACGCCTGAGAGAATGGCACAATGTTTTAATAACTAGGGCAAAAGGGATTATTTCTTTTCCTTCTTTTTATTTATTTTACCACAATAGGACAATATGGGTGGCCTTTCTTTGGATGGTGATTTCTATTAAGGAGCGCATTACACCCGCTTTCGTGTTAAGATTTTTTCCCTTAACAGAGTGCAAGAACGGTCATACATACAAAAATATTTCTTTACAGGTAACTACCTCAATGTGACTGCATCGCCAGAGCCGACTAGGGATCGACGAACCCAAATAAGTGAGAGTGAATAATACGTATACTTTATGCTCTAAGGTATGTCACTTTGATCTTTTAGACTCTATGCGAAACTTAGACGTTTCCTTTAATAAAGTACGAGTTATGCAGTCGATATATTTCTGTGCAACCGAATTAGCTATGCCCTAAATATCCTTGCAGGTCGACAGCCAGTAATAAATTATTCAGCTTATCGTCACTGTGGATGAAAAAGTAGGAAGGCCTTCTCAAGGAGTATTTCTCTTTGAAGACATAAGGTATTTATTGATTATATTCCCCTCCTGCAGCTAAGGTTAAGACATGTTTTTGGAGACTTCATGTCTATTAAATTGGAAAGGTTTTACTAATTTGTGTTGCTTGGACAGATATGTCTCTATTTATGTCTTTTTCATATATACTCTTTTTAGGTGACTACCATTTTCGCATTTGGCATCCTGTGACTTAATTTAGTCATTAATATCCAGACATAGGACATAGATATTTACAGCAGCTCGTGATCCCGGCTCAGAAAATTTCTACATTCGTCAACTACCATTACGGTAGGAGACTTTTTTGCATATCTGCATGTGCTACACTTAATGGGTCAACTGATATATGGGTCTGTCTTTTTTGTCTTTTTTGTGGACTTGGAGATATTTGTAGGGATGTCGCAATGTCGCTACACGCGCTCTTTCAGGACCGGTATGGTCGACTTTAGATATGAGAGAACTGTCCCTGATAGAAATACTCTCAGATAAAGGGACCCGTTCATTTGAAACGATCTTTGGAATAGTGCTGGGCTTTTTGGCATACAAACAAACATCTTTGATGAATGTGACTAAACTGACCAATCAAGTGTGTAACATAGGAATGTGTTGCAGTCATAAATCTTGTTATAAAGGCCAAGTAATGATAACTCTGTTTTTGTTAATTGCAATTTTGGTAGCATTGCGATACACGAATTGAATGTGCTGAAAACTATTATGTGTCTTACTAAATGACTCTTCCGTTAGACAACATTGGCCGAAATGGGAGCCTCTATTCGAGAATAGAACCTGAGATTTGTTTCTCTTTTTAAATGTTTCATGCAGCTCAAGAAACGAGTAAACAGGACAGGACAATTCCCCTCTTTTCCTTTTCTTGATAGGATGTATTTGCTGCATTTTTAAATGGTGGCATGATTTTAATCTTAGCTTGACTTTGGTGAAGCTAGCATTGTTTGTTTTCTATGTATAAAGCACAGTATCTGCTTTGAAGGTACTTACACGTGGTTTTTGTATGTTTACTCACGATTTACAGCCCTGAAGAAGTTCCGCCTGACGGAACGAAACGCATGGCTGGCTTTTCAATTGGAACATTAAAGGAATCCTGAACACTTGTTTACAATTACGGACTCAGCGTTCTCTTATTTGGAACATTTCTTTTGAACATAGACCACATCACCGACATATGGTGTAAATTCGATTGCTGAACCGGTGCATTTCAAAACTTGGTGTAATATTGTTTTTCGCAAATCTGCTGGGATATACTCTCCGGACAGGGAGTATTTTGAAAACTGCACGCTATTTGAAAGACAACCTAAATGTATATATTGGTGATAGATGGATTGGTGCTTATAGGGTGCTAAAAGTGGTCCACTGTCCATATCGTGTTTTTGAAAGATCCCGGAATGTACTCTGCCGTCACCGAGATTTGATGATCCAGGCAATAATGCCAAAAGTCCTTGGCTATCTCCGCCAGGAGACGAGACCTGGTGCCTCCGAGGCGATTTATATACCGTACTGCGGATACATTGTCCATGCGTAGGAGAATGCAACAAGAGATCTTTTGAGGGGATAGAGTATGCACCGCAAAGGCACACACCAGGAGTTCCAGGCAATTGATGTGGAGATTCAATTCTTCGCGGGACCAGCGGCCCCCAGTCTCCACAGAGCCGCAACGGGCTCCCCAGCCCCACCGGCTCGCATCCGACTCTATCACCACTTCTGGGGTGACAGCAAAGATGGCTCTGACGTTCCAGGCCTCCATATGCTCCAACCACCAGTTCATCTCCGTGCGAGCGTCCGCCGACAGCAAAACCTGTTGGGCGTAAGTCACACCCTTGCGTAGATGCAATGCCTTCAATCGTTGCATAGCTCTGTAGTGCAAGGGACCCGGAAAGATCGCCTGGATGGACGAGGCCAACAGCCCCACCAGGCGTGCTAAGGTCCTCAAGGAAATTGTTGGAGAGACAAGCGCTTTCCTCAATTCCTTCCTGATCGCCACCCTCTTCTTGAGCGGTAAGAGAAACTGAGCCTTCTCTGAGTCGACCTGGAACCCCAGGAATTCCATAACCTGTGAAGGTGTCATAATGGACTTCTGCAAATTCAGAAGGAAGCCCAGTTCCTGAAGGAGGTGAACCGTCCATGATAGATGGAGCGAAACAATCTCCGGCGAGCATCCCAAAATCAGGATGTCGTCTAGATAAATGATCAGCCTTAGCCCCTCTCCCTTAAGCACTAAACTATTGGTTTCATCAGTTTGGTGAAACACCAGGGAGCGGACGAGAGGCCAAGGGCATGGCGGCAAACTCGAACCACTTGTTGCGCCACTGAAATTGAAGAAAGCGTCGATGCGGTGGAAACATGGGCACCGTCAGGTATGCGTCTTTCAAGTCCAGACGTACCATCCAATCCTGTTCTAACAGAATGTCGCGCAGTAGGTGTATGCCTTCCATTTTGAAGTGCCGATACACAACCCATGCGTTGAAATCTTTGAGGTTTAAAACCAGTCGAAAGCCCTGGTCTTTCTTGCAAAGCCCTGAACGTGTGATAAAGTCTCCACCACTGCTCCCTTTCTGAGCAAAGCCAGCACCTCTGCGTCTATGAAACTCTTTTCTTGTAGGGAAAAATGCAGTGGCGCGGGCGCTTGACGCTGCGAGGAGGAGGCATAAAACTCTATGTGGTACCCTTGGACGGTTTGTAACACCCAGGGATAGGTTGTTAGCTCCCGCCACTTGTGAATAAATAAGGCCAGTCTGCCTCCCACCCTGTGTTCTGTTGCACAAAGAACTAATACTTGAATAGGAATTGTCTCCTGAATTATTCTGTTGTCCTCTGTAGTTTCCTTTCTGTCTTCTGCCACGACCTCCTCGATTACGGGTGGGATAGAAGTTGGAGCGCTGGTAACCTCTGCCTCGCTGCTCACCTCCACGTGAGGTCTGATTAAAGCCTCGGCCGGACCCTCGACCTCGCTGACATCCGACCCTGTCAAAAACACCGGTGTGAAGCACCTTTTTTATCGTAGTCCGCGCCTTGTCAAGCGCGGAAAAGGTGGCGACGTACTTGCCCATTTCTTTAACGAACTTGTCTCCGAAGAGCATGCCATTAGCCATAGAACCAGGTTCATTGGTGGCCATCTCTGCCAATTGGGAATCAATCCGCATCAGAAAAGAGAGTCTCCGCTCTGTGGACAGCGCCACATTCGCATTTCCCAAAAAGCACATGGCGCGTTGGGCCCATTCCATGATATCAGACGTATCCATAGGCACGTCCTGTTCCTTGGCCTTGACCGCGGCCTCCAGAATTTTAGTAGGGGGTCCAGAGACGTCCAGCAATTTGTCCTGGCACCCCCGCCATGCCCTATCCAGACCTTTTTTAGGGTCCTTAGCGAACTTCCTCATGAACGCTGTCATGGTAGGATCAAGGTCCGGAGTATCCGTCACCTTCCCTGTCACTGAAGGTCTGGGTCATTCCGACCTCAACGTGGCTCGCACCCCACTCTCAAAACCTTGACGCAAATTATTGGTGACATAATGCGTAACTTCAGCACAGGGCACCCATTCCGTGGATCTAGGGTGAACTATACTATTAGGGTCAAACAGAAGGTTCTTAGGGACCTGACTATCATCTGCCTTGAATGCCGTGTGCTTAGTCTTCTTAGCCTTCTTTTTAGAAGCAATCGAATCCACCTCCGAGTCTGAAGTACCAGTTAGCGTCGAGGAGGAATCCCCCGATGTTTGATAAGCCATAGAGCCATGGTCCCTCATCACTGACTTGGCCATCTGCGCTATCTTGTGGGCCTGGGACTGAGCAGAGGTATCCCCCTTGCGTGAGGATTTAAACTTTCTCTTGCCCGAGGTATGATGGGACTTAGTAAAAGGCTTTAACGCCTTAATCAGGGCTTTACTAACAGAGCTCTGGTCGTGGGTAGCCAGGGCTTCACCTAAGTTCTCCTCCAATTGTTCTTCCTCAGGCTCATACTGCTCGTATTCATTGAATTCAACCCACTGGTCGCCCTCCTCGGCGTAATACGCCATATCCAAGGGATAGAGGTGAGGAGGAGATTAACAGGGGGGAGCAACCCAGGGGTGCCTCTACACACACTCTGCAACCCCAGTTGCCAACACACCACAGAGGCAGGTCATTTTACGGTGGAAGGAGACCCCTCTTAACATTCAAGCTCCCCTAGAGCAAAGCTCTTAATCCGGACACGCTCCGGTCAGCGTTCCTAAGAGGCCAAGGATTGATGCAGCCTAGAAACGCGCACTTCGCGAGGAGCCGGTAATGCAAAATCGGAACTCGGCTCCTCGCGCATGCGAGTCGTACTGGGGGCACACACTCGACTGCTCCCTGCGCGCGGGCAAGCCGCGTCTGCCTCCTCCTGCTCCACCGCCCCCTAACACGCTCACACGCGCAACGCACACCACAGGACGGCGGACCGGGTAACGAAGAACCCGACGTCAGATAATGTCGCACAATAGCGTTATACAAAGTTGCGCATCGCGCAATAACAATCACAAATCACACACCATAAACCCCCATCCGCTGAAACAAATAAGGGAAAAGGCACTTAACTCGCTGCTGCAGCAGCAAAGAAAGAGGAAGGTTCCGGTTTTACAAGGATTGTTATGTGTTGGACTGGACAGTGATTGGTGCAGACTGGTGGAGGGGGTTGTCCTTCCGGGGTCATGCTAGTTTAAAGTTTATTGGCTGCTGTTTTGTCAGTAAAGATAAGAGAAGCATAATCGGAGCCTCCGTGGACTGACATAGAATTCGCAATTACACACAGTAGAATAAAG
>NW_028249970.1:0-31671 GCF_964263255.1 Lissotriton vulgaris
ATCTGTTTTTTCTTAGATCTCTCCTAGGGGCGTCATATTTACGATCAAACGTTAAAATTCTACCCTGCTCGCAGTCTTGGGCGTCCCTTTCAAACTTTTGTTGCTTTCTCTGTTTGATTTTACCCTCATATGTTGCCAGTCTTTGCTTCATTGAAGCTGTCAATGCATCGTGCTCCTCCTTTTCTCCTTCTTCAGCAATTTTGGTTTCAGGTTCACTTATAACATCCAAAGTCTCTTGTCTGTCAATCCAAGCGTATTTGACTAGAAGAACTAGCATGCCCTTAGAGGAGTGTGCAGTATATTCAGCCCACTCATCTAAATGTTTAGGATTAGGGCTCTCATACGCTGGTATTGTATAGATTCTGAGTCCACGAGGAACTCTATTCACATCGATATAGTTCTCAAGCGATGTTGCCTCCCACCATTTCCTTATCTCACGTTCATTAAGCCGTTCTAGTTGTTGATATTTAGCTTTAAGACCTGGTTGGGGCTGGTTCTGAGTACCTGATTGTACTGTTGGACGAGAACCAGGTCTCGTCTTAAAAATGTCGGAGGTCCGCCTCACTGTACATAGGATTCATCAGTGACTGAGATCAGAAGTGCTTCCCCCTCTGGCTAAGCTCGTAAACGCAGAACAGTTCGAGTTGTGTATCCGCTTGGTGTAAAACATAGAATCGTTGGTCCTTACCGCATATTGTGCGCGGTCACTGGAGGCTGATCCAGAGCTCCATAAGGTTCACAGCGGTACTTCACTTTCTGCCTCGAGCGGTGCTCCGGCTCCCAAAAACAAGTTTCGACACTCCAAAGCTCTGCCGTAGACACTGGTGCACTCCGTAGCGGGTGCGAGTCACGCGCTGGCAGGACGCGTAGAAATGCAGGATACCCAAAGAGATTGACTCGCACTCACGAGAGGTTCAAATCCAGATCGGATTTTTTGCACAAAAATCACAAGGTTAGACTATATATATATATATTTATATATGTATATATTGACTGAAAAAAGCACGTTATAGTTAGGCTGACATTTCACTTGTACAAAACCAGAGAAATAAAGCCGTTTTAAGTAGCTGAGTTTGCCCGCACAATGCACTGTTGATGACGCCACATACTACATCACTCATGACATGGTCAGTGACATCACTGATGAAATCACTGATGTCATCATCCAGTGACCGATTATCTCTAAAGTTTAAGAATGATATATGTATATATATATATATATTCACTGAAAAGACCATATGTTTCAGCCACGTTATATTTAACCATTGAAATTACCCCGGGGGGTAATTTGAAAAGAAGCAGACCGGGTTTAAAAAATAAAATGTTGGGCCTTGGGGGACCTTGTGGGACCACCAAGAGCAGGCCTAGGGGGTCAGGGTGTTTCTACCCTGCCCCCTTTTTGCGTTCTACACGTTTGTTTTTCTGCTTTTTTGTCCCTCGGTCTACCGAGCACAAGATGGCTGCCAACACTTCCTGGTTTGGAGTGTTCACAGCCAATCAGCATGCAGCTCGTGCTCGGAAAGGTACTCATACGTGCGCGCACACGTACGCGGACCTGTACGCGTACGTTCGCATACCCCTTGATTTTTTTCAATTTTTTTTGGGGGGGGGGCTTGGGGGTCCTTGTGGGACCCCCTGGGCAGGCCTAAGGGGTCAGGGTGTTTCTACCCTGCCCCCTTTGCGTGTTTTGCGCTTTCTTGAGCTTCAGTCTACCGAGGCACAAGATGGTTGCCAACACTTTCAGGTTTGGAGTGTTGACAGGCAGTTGACAGCCAATGACCATGCAGCTCGTTCTCGGGAAGGTCCGCGTACGTACGCGGCCCTGTATGCGGACCCGTACGCAAACAGTACGCGTACGGTGCGCGCCTATAGATATACTTATGATTTTACTTATGATTTTCTCATGAACTACTGAACGGATTTAGACCATTTAACAAAAAGCGTGATCTGCGAACCGAACTCTACCTTTTTGCCAAATTTGGTGTAATTCCGTTCAGCCGTTCGGGCTGTAGCCCTGGCTAAAGGTCCTATGGAAAATTGCATCCGGAAAACCATTTTGGGACCCCCCTTTTTTCTCGGCCCCTGCTTCACGAATCACCCCCAAACTTTCAGGGAAGGAGCGGAGCGGAGCAGGCCATTTTCTTGGAGACATTTGCCAACATTCGTCCACTGGCGCCAAAGGTATTCCAAATAGAATGTTGCGGATTTCCTATGGAAACTAGGTCCTAACTTTAACTACCTACTGGTGACCGTCAGTAGGATATATATATATACACTTAATAAGCCAGTTAACCAATCAATTTTTTTAAAAAAAACATCCATTTAGACACTTATTTAAACATTTATTCTTCCATTCACTTTTACATATGCATATATAAAACATATTTATTTTTCAGAAAGACACACATTCACTGGATGGTGTCATCAGTGATGTCATGAGTGATGTCACTGACCATGTCATGAGTGATGTAATATGTGACGTCATCAGCAGTGCATTGCAGGCGCGCAAGTTATAGTGAGTCCAACTAACTATAACGTGGAATTTCAATGGTTTTATGTCAGTAAAATTTCCAGCTAACTATAACTGGTGTGAAACCTATGTTTTTTTCAGTGAATTTAATAGGTTTTTTAAATGCTAATTCCTAACTGTAACTGGTGTGAAACCTATGTTTTTTTCAGTGAATTTCATAGGTTTTTAAAATGCTAATTCCTAACTATAACTGGTGTGAAACCTATGGTTTTTTCAGTGAATTTCAAAGGTTTTTTAATAGCAAATTTCTATATCTATGAAATGTAATACTTTATAAAATAAATCCTATATTGTATATTTATGTAATACTATTTTTTTTATGTGTATTCATATTTTTTGTTTTTATTTATTTTTTTGCCCTGGAGCGCTCCCGGTAAGCGCAGTATTCCAGTGCGCGTACCGGGGCGCGTCCCGTTAGCGCACCAAAAAAAAAAAATGAAGGAATGAGCATGAAGAAAAGGGAGAGAGAGTTCAATATACAACAATAACTTGCGTTACAACATGCAAGATATCTACAGAGGAGATGGTGTGCACTTCTCAGATGAGGGGAATAGAATATTCCTCCTGAATTTAAGACTGTGCATTGGAACCTACTTGTAGGTACCTAAATCAAACACAGAACCCAAAAGCTCTTTTCAGGGCTAACCTACCTCTGATCACTCACAATGATTATTTTACTCTAACTTTTGTCACTATTTTTCACCAAAGTACGCTCCCCGGTAAAATCTTTTTTTTTTGGCATATATGCACCTCCTAAACTCCCCTAAGAAAACCTAGAGGTTCAGGGGGTGTCTACCGTGCCCCCTTTTACCCATTCCCAAAGTTGTTTGTTTGTCCTCCATCAATAGGCCCTACTAGATAGCAATCCCTACCATTTTCCCAAATTTGGTGGTATTCCATTGAGCCATTTAGGCTGTAGCCCTGTCTAAATATCCTGAGGTAAATTACATGACAAGAACACATATGAAAGTGTTGGAATTTACAACCAATTAAAATGTTACTTACATTTTGTACTTTTATGTGTTGACATTTGATTGGTAAAGTACATGAATATATATGAAAAATGAGAGGGAAACACAGCCATTTTGACTAGTACTACCTGAGGTACATTCGAAAAGGATTTTCACTGAAAACTTCAACTGCTTTCACAAAGGTAAGTTGTTAATTTGGAAGGGGAACTATGTTGTGCACTTTAAGTTAATTTGGGAAAACGTTTTCTGATAGTTATATACTATCCCTCTGTAATAGTTATAGATTGAGATAGGCTTCTCTGTTATAGTTATGGATTGAGTTAGGCTTCTCTGGTATAATTATGAATTTACTGAGGCTTCATCACATGCACTTTTTAATAGTTCTACTTCCTGACTAAAACCATACACTGCCCAAAAATTACTTTACTGTTAAAAACTCAGAAGTACCTGTCTGAACTTAAACCCAACAGTACCCTAACTCTACTGATATAGTTATTTTTTATGCAATTTACAGCAAGAAAATGGAAGGAAAACAAGACAAAATTAATATTTCTTTCAAAGTTGTTGTTGAGAACAATCCTGAGAAAGATATGGATGACTTGGACTTTATGGATCAGCCTCCGGACCAACAATTACTTTGACAGTGTTAAAACAATAGAATCATTGAATCAAAATGAGGACATTACAGATGATCTAATGTTAGAAGTTCTTTTAAATTTTGAAAAATCACAACAATAAATGTATATTTGATAATGAAAAATTGTTTGAGACATTATTCATTATTATATGTAATTCATTAAATAGTACCAAAATGATTATAATATAAAGTGAGACTTATAGTATACTGTGCAACTTTTTTGTATTACTTAGTAAGTTTGCTCATAGTTACTACCTTTCTCCCACTATATTATCTCCAATGTGTATTTTACATCTCTTTTTCATCATAAGGGAGCAGGATAGACTACCCATGATCCCCTAGGACTTCTCAGGGAGTGCTTAAAGTATCTGTTCTGCTTTCCTGACAGACTATGGTATGGATTCCATATACCACAATAACTTCTGTAACAACATGCAAGATATCTACAGAGAAGACGGTGTACATTACATTTTAGTCTCTACAATGGTACCTATATGTAGGTACTTAAATAAAAAAAAACAACAAAAAGAATTTTTTTTTAAAACAGCTACTTTTTTTAAAAACTGTCATTCTTTTTCCCCACGGTACGCTCCCCGATGCGCGTACCAGGCGCTCCCCCCGCGAAAATCGAATAAAAAGAAAATGTTTTGTCCCGCGGGCTCTTTTATGGCCCCCACATCAAACCTAGGGGATCAGGGGGGGTCTACCCTGCCCCCTTTTGGTCATTTCCCCCATTGTTTTTGCCACCTCTTGTGTCTCGATCCTACCGAGACACAAGATGGCGGCCGCTCCGGACTGTTTGGAATGTTTACAGATACCTGAGAGCCAATCAGCTTTCCGCGCCCGAACTTGTGTAGCACGCTGGTTCGCGCCCCGGTGCGCGTACCGGGGCGCGCTTATAGATATATATATTTTTTTTAACCTAAATTACTCAAAATCCACTGGAGCACATATCTTGAGACATAGCAAAGGCACATCGGGCTACCAGTCCCTGCAATTTTGCCAAGTTTAGTGGATATCCATTCAGCCGTTCGGGCTAAAAGTGAGGTTGACCGCCCTATGGAAATTAACATGGGGAAAACACGTTTTGGGACCCCCCTTTTTTCTTGACAAATCCCCCCCAAACTTTCAGGGAAGGACCGGAGCATTGCGAGGCAAATTTGAGGAAATTTTCAGGCAGATTTCTCAACCGGCGCCAAAGTTATTCACAATAGAATGTTGAGATTTTCTATTGAGAATAATCCTAACTATAACTACCTACTGGCGACCGCCAGTAGGTAATATATATACATATATATATATACAAACATATATATATATACATACATATATATATATATATATATATATATATATATATATATATATATATATATATATATATATATATATATATATATATATATATATATATATATATATATATATATATATATATGTATATATATATATATATTCACTGAAAAAACCATAGGTTTCACACCAGTTATAGTTAGCTGGAAATTTTACTGACATAAAACCATTGAAATTTCCACGTTATAGTTAGTTGGACTCACTATAACTTGCACGTGTAATGCACTGATGACACCATCCAATGAATGTGTGTCTTTCAGATAAATAAATATGTTTTATATATGTATGTTAAGGTCGATGGAAGAATATTTGTTTAAATTATTGTCTTAATGGATGTTTTTTTTTTTTTTAAATGATTGGATATCTGCCTTATTAAGTGTATCTTAGTGAATACATATATTAGCGAGTGAAAGTAGATCAGTCTCACTGTCATAAGTGATGTCATGAGTGATGTCACTGACCATGTCATGAGTGATGTAATATGTGATGTCATCAGCAGTGCATTACACGTGCAAGTTATAGTGAGTCCAACTAACTATAACGTGGGAATTTCAATGGTTTTATGTCAGAAAAATTTCCAGCTAACTATAACTGGTGTGAAACCTATGGTTTTTTCAGTGAATTTGATAGGTTTTTTAAATGCTAATTCCTAACTATAACTGGTGTGAAACCTATGGTTTTTTCAGTGAATTTTATAGGTTTTCTAAATGCTAATTCCTTTCTATATCGAGTTTCTAACCTTTTTTTTTTTTTACAATTTGCTGTTTTTTTTAATATATAATTTTTTTCTTTTGCGCTTTGGGTGCGCGCTCCGGGAAGCTTTCAGCTAAGCTCTCCGTTAAGCTTCCAGGTGAGCTCACCTGAAAGCGCACCCAGAGCGCTACTGTCGTTCATGAAAAAAAATATGAATGAAAAGTTAATAATAATGCAAAACATTCCGTACCATACAAATAAAATCAGTTTTTTTATAAGGAAAATGATTATGCATTTCTGTAAAAGTTTGATGACGTCACTTCGGCGCGCAACGTAAGTGCCCTCGGAAGCGCCTACGTTCGCGCCACGTAAAAGCACCCAGAAGCGCCTACGATCGCGCCACGTTTGCGCCCCGGAAGCGCCTACGATCGCGCTGCGTAAACGCACCCGGAAGTGCTCCGGAGCGCGCAGCGTAAACGCGTCGGGTCATGTGACCCTAAAATAACACTTTTCATTGGTTGCTAACAGTTTTTTTTACAAAGAATGAAATCCCCACCCATTTCCTTCACTTCTTCTTTCACTTTTGTGACTGAAAGACCTGTTTTTTGCTCCTGGATCTTTCTTGATTTACCATGGTTGCCAGAGAATCCAGCAGTGAGGATGAACCTGAGTTCATCAATGAAGAGCCTCCTACCCCAAAGGTGAAGGAACATTTCATATGGAAATTTTTTAAGATTCCAGCTGACCAGAAGAAGGTGAATGCACCAAAAGTGGAGTGCAGGATCTGCAAACAGGTCCTGTCACGGGGTGACCCCCAAAAAAAATACTCATTTGGGAACTTTACGATGATCCGACATGTGGAGAGGAGGCACCCCCAGAATTTTGCCCGGGAAAGTGTCAGGGCTCTGGCACAAGAGGTTCCCAGAGATGGGGCCTCTACGTCAACCGGAGGAGCAACTTCTTCTGGGAGAGGGCAATCGCAGGAGCAGGTGCCAAACATACAACCTGCTTTTAACCATGGTGTCCTCAGATGCAGATACTGCAATCAACTACTTACCTTTGGAGAACAAAGTGTCCAGCTCATGGTTCGAGCATTAGAAAATCATCGCTGCCCTTTCCACCCCTAATTTTTTTTGTTCTTTTTGCTCCTGTTGAGCAGTTTCCATTCCCTGTTTTTGTTCCTGTTCAGTTAAAAGAAGAAAACCAAAAGTTCTTTTCAGAACTACCTCCAATTCTCATCAAAGAGCTATATTCTTAAAAAAATGAAGAGTAAGTGAAATATAGTGCATTGATAATTGAAAGGAGAATGAGTAAGAAAAAACAGAAAGGTATGAGAGGAAAAAAGAAGTGAAGTAGGAGGACTGAAAGAAGGTGAGTGTTAGAAAAGAAAGTTATGAGAAGAAGAGTGAATATGGGGAATGTTGATATTCAAAGAAAATGTTGAAAAGGAGGGGTGTGGAAGGGTAAGAAAAGATGCATTGCTGGAGTTGAAGGTAGAAGGCCTCATTTATGAAGCCATGCGTCACTTTAACGCCACCAAAGCATCACTTTTTGTGACACAACATTCCAATAAATATTGCACCTTATTTATTCATATTTACAAAGTGGTGTTTCTTGGTAAATACATCACTTTGTAAACCCCTGTGCCACATTATTCCTACGTCAGGTGTAATGTATGCAAAAGGGACGTATTGACGCAAGAAAGGGTCGTAGAGGTGACACAGTGAATAAACTGGAGGCCTCATTTCTGAAAAGTGACGCATCGCTACGTGAAAACAGCGATGCGTCACTTTTCTGGATGCACTCCTTATGACATTCCAGATATGTCATATTTAATTTATGACTAATCAATTCACAAGGAGTTACAGATATGTCAGTATTTCTGACGTATCTGTAAACACAAAAGTAACGCATTGCTGGAGTGCGTCACAAAAGTGACGCAACTCCAGTAATGTGTCCTTTCACATGGAAAAAGCACCATGTGAAAGGTCTGCTGTGAAGCAGGCGCAAGATTTTGACGCAACAGCATCCTAAAAGTGACGCAGTGAAATCTCAAAGATTTCACTGCGTCGCTATTACAAAGCTTTTTGTGGGGGAACACCCCCTCTGCATGCATTATACCTGACGCAGATATAATGTGGCGCAGGATTTTAAAAAGTGACCCATCTACCTAGATGCGTCACTTTTTAAATATAGCGCAACGAGGCGCATTTTTTTACACCACTGGTGCGATGCGTCACTTTTCTGTGCGCACTCCTTATGACATTCCAGAAATGTCATATTTAATGTATGAGGAATCATGTCGCAAGGAGTTACAGATATGTCAGTATTTCTGACGTATCTGTAAACACAAAAGTAACGCATTGCTGGAGTGCATCACAAACTCCAGTAATGTGTCCTTTCACATGGAAATATGCACCATGTGAAAGGTCTTGCGTCAGTCTAACACCTGCTGTGAAGCAGGCGCAAGATTTTGACGCAACAGCATCCTAAAAGTGACGCAGTGAAATCTCATAGACGTAGATAATCTACCTAGATGTGTCACTTTTTAAATATAGCGCAATGAGGCGCATTTTTTTTCACCGCTGGTGCGATGGTGCTTTCCCCTTGTGAAAGGATGCATTACTGGAGTTGCGTCACTTTTGTGACGCACTCCAGCAATGCGTCACTTTTATGTTTACTTTTAGTTCAAAAATACTGACGTATCTGTAACTCCATGCGACATGATTCGTCTTACATTAAATATGTCACATCTAGAATGTCGTAAGGAGTGCGCACAGAAAAGTGACGCATCGCACCAGCGGTGTGAAAAAATGCACCTCGTTGCGCTATTTTTAAAAAGTGACGCATCTAGGTACATGGGTCACTTTTTAAAACTCTGCGCCACATTATATCTGCGTCAGGTATAATGTATGCAGAGGGGGCATTCCCCCGCAAAAAGCTTGGTAATAACGACGTACTGAAATCTATGAGATTTCTCTGCGCCACTTTTAGGATGCTGTTGCGTCAAAATCTTGCGCCTGCCTCGCGTCACTTTTATGTTTACAGATATGTCAGAAATACTGACGTATCTGTAACTCCTTGCAACATGATTCGTCATACATTAAATATGACACATCTGGAATGTCATAAGGAGTGCGCACAGAAAAGTGACGCATCGCACCAGCAGTGTAAAAAAATGTGCCTCGTTGCGCTATATTTAAAAAGTGACGCATCTGGATAGATGCGTCACTTTTTAAATATAGCGTAACAAGGCGCATTTTTTTACACCGCTGGTGCGTCACAAAAATTGACGCACAGGTGGCGCAAAACTGGCAGCGCAAGGCCTTCATAAATATGGTCCTGGATTTTCCCCGTGCTTCGCTCCCCGGTGCGCGTACCATGCGCTTCCCCCGCGCAAAACGAAAAAAAAAAATTTTTAATGCCCCGCAGGACCCTATTTTAGCCCCCACATCAAACCTAGGGGGTCAGAGGGGGTCTACTCTTCCCCCTTATGGTCATTTGCCCCTTTTTTTTTCAAACCCCTTGTGTCTCGATTTTACCGAGAGACAAGATGGCGGCCGCTCCAGACTGTTTAGAATGTTTACAGACACCCAAGAGCCAATCAGCTTTCTGCACGCAAGTCGCGTGTCGCGCCTGAAGCGCTCTCCGGTGCGCGCACCTGAGAGCGCCTATAGATATATATATTTTTTTTAACCTAAATTACTCAAAATCCTCTGGAGCACATATCTTGAGACATAGCAAAGGCACATCGGGCTACCAGTCCCTACAATTTTGCCAAGTTTGGTGTATATCCATTCAGCCGTTCGAGCTAAAAGTGAAATCGACCGCCCTATGGAAATTAACATGGGGAAAACGCGTTTTGGGACCCCCTTTTATCTCGGCCCCCGCTTGACGTATCCCCCCCAAACTTTCAAGGAAGAACCGGAGCTCGACGAGGCCATTTTCAGGAAATTGTCAGGCAGATTCGTCAACCGGTGCCAAAGTTATTCCAAATAGAATTTTGAGATTTACTTTGAAAAAAAATCCTTACTATAACTACCTACTGGCGACCGCCAGTAGGTAATATATATATATATATATATATATATATATATATATATATATATATATATATTTATTTTTGGGGACACTGACGAAGCCCAAGTGGTGAAACGCGTTTGTCAAGGGGGGCATTTTCACCTGGAGAAAAGACTGTGAGTGCCGTCTATCTTTCGTGTGACACAGCGGATTGTGGCGACAATATATATATATATATATATATATATATATATATATATATATATATATATATATATATATATATATATATATATGTATATATATATTCACAGAAAAAACCATAGGTTAAAATTATCAATAAACATCTAAAATATATTTTGGGTTTTAAAGAAGGAAACATTTTACAGCTACAGATGTTAGCTTTTAAAAAACCCATGAAATTCACAGAAAAAACCATAGGTTATAGTCCATATATAGTTAGGAATTTGCATTTACAAAACCTTGAAAATTCAATGAAAAAACCATTGGTTATAGAACATATATAGTTATACAGTCACTGGATGTTGTCATCTGTGATGTCATCAGTGATGTCATTTGAGATGTCATCAGTGATGTCATCAGTGATGTCACTAACCATGTCATGAATGATGTAATATGTGACATCATCAGCAGTGGATTGCGGGTGCGCGATATATAGTTAGCGCATCTAACTATATATGGAATTTCAATGGTTTTATGCGAGTAAAATAAGGTTTTGTAAATGCAAATTCCTAACTATATATGTTCTATAACCAATGGTTTTTTCATTGAATTTTCAAGGTTTTGTAAATGCAAATTCCTAACTATATATGGACTATAACCTATGGTTTTTTCTGTGAATTTCATGGGTTTTTTAAAAGCTAACATCTGTAGCTGTAAAATGTTTCCTTCTTTAAAACCCAAAATATATTTTAGATGTTTATTGATAATTTTTTTTTAAATATTTTTTTTCTTCGCTTCCGGTAAGCGAACCGTTAGCTCATCTTGATGCCGCGATCTAGTACGCGAACCGGTAAACGTTTCGTTAGCGGAACTGTGACGCGTCGCGGAAGCGCGACGTATCATGTTGTCGCGTAATGCGTCTTATGACACGCCGCGTTAGCGCTCCCGAAAGTGCTCCGGACCGCGAACCGGAAGCGATGCGGGACGCGGCGTGCACCGCGTAACGTAAGCGGAACAGGTCATGTGACTTGTTTATCAAACTTTTCATTGGTTCATTTCACTTTTGGTTTCCAAATGATGTATGACTAGGTCATGTGACCTAAAAATAACACTTTTCATTGGTTCAGAACTTTTGCTTTTCCCAAATCATGTAAACCCCTCCTTCTTTCCTCACTCTGACTTTCATCTTGGTGAGAGAAAGACCATTTTCCAATTTGAGTGCAATGGCTTCTATCCTTGCTTCAGCTGGTGGACCCCCACCACCACCTCAACCTCCTCATGACAAGAGAGGACCACCATCACAATTCATTTCCAACAGAGAGGAGGAAGAGGAGGACTTAGAAGAAGAGGACACTGATGAACCTGAATTTATTCAGGAGTTGCCCCGTGTTTCCCGAAGGAAAACAAGTTTTATATGGCAGTTTTTCTCAATTCCTCGAGGGGAGAAGAAGGTTAATGCCAAATATGCCACCTGCCTAATTTGCAAAAAAAGATTCTCTCGAGGCACAGACAAAAAGTATAGTATGGGCAACTATACTATGCATCGCCATATGGTCAGGTGGCATCCATTAAATTACAGCCGGGCAGAGTTAAGGGACCTTCAAGATAATCCCCCGACAACTCCTGTGGCCAGATCAACATCAAATATATCTTTGACTGCAAGAGAGGCACAGGAAACTGTGCCAAACATACAGCCAAACTTCAAGCACATGAAGTTTACGTGCATACATTGTGGTGCTATGCTCTCATGTGGCATGTGGCAACATGTGCGTGAACTTAATCAACTTGGTGTTTGAAAACCATAACTGCCCTAACCCACCCAAGCAGTAATTTTTTTTTTGCTCCTGTTGAGCCCTTTTCAATGCCTGTTTTTTTGTTGTTTCCCCTCCATGAAAAACACAAAAAAAACATAAAACTGTTCTAAAAATACAAAAAAAACAAAAAATGTTCAGAAAAAAAATAAAAATAAATAAAACAACAAAAACATAAAAAAAAAGTTCTTTTCAGAACTACCTCCCCTTTCAAATAAAATTGCTAGAATGTTTAGCACTCTGGCAAGCTCTATTTCTTTTGGTTCGCTTTCCAGTTCGCTGCCCGGTTCGCGAACTTGAAGCGAACCAAAAAAGCGTCACTTTTAGGATGCTGTTGCGTCAAAATCTTGCGCCTGCCTCGCGTCACTTTTATGTTTACAGATATGTCAGAAATACTGACGTATCTGTAACTCCTTGCAACATGATTCGTCATACATTAAATATGACACATCTGGAATGTCATAAGGAGTGCCCACAGAAAAGTGACGCATCGCACCAGCAGTGTAAAAAAATGTGCCTCATTGCGCTATATTTAAAAAGTGACGCATCTGGATAGATGCGTCACTTTTTAAATATAGCGTAACAAGGCGCATTTTTTTACACCGCTGGTGCGTCACAAAAATTGACGCACAGGTGGCGCAAAACTGGCAGCGCAAGGCCTTCATAAATATGGTCCTGGATTTTCCCCGTGCTTCGCTCCCCGGTGCGCGTACCATGCGCTTCCCCCGCGCAAAACGAAAAAATTTTTTTTTTAATGCCCCGCAGGACCCTATTTTAGCCCCCACATCAAACCTAGGGGGTCAGAGGGGGTCTACTCTTCCCCCTTATGGTCATTTGCCCCTTTTTTTTTCAAACCCCTTGTGTCTCGATTTTACCGAGAGACAAGATGGTGGCCGCTCCAGACTGTTTAGAATGTTTACAGACACCCAAGAGCCAATCAGCTTTCTGCGCGCAAGTCGCGTGTCGCGCCTGAAGCGCTCTCCGGTGCGCGCACCTGAGAGCGCCCATAGATATATATATTTTTTTTAACCTAAATTACTCAAAATCCTCTGGAGCACATATCTTGAGACATAGCAAAGGCACATCGGGCTACCAGTCCCTACAATTTTGCCAAGTTTGGTGTATATCCATTCAGCCGTTCGAGCTAAAAGTGAAATCGACCGCCCTATGGAAATTAACATGGGGAAAACGCGTTTTGGGACCCCCTTTTATCTCGGCCCCCGCTTGACGTATCCCCCCCAAACTTTCAAGGAAGAACCGGAGCTCGACGAGGCCATTTTCAGGAAATTGTCAGGCAGATTCGTCAACCGGTGCCAAAGTTATTCCAAATAGAATTTTGAGATTTACTTTGAAAAAAAATCCTTACTATAACTACCTACTGGCGACCGCCAGTAGGTAATACATACATATATATATATATATATATATATATATATATATATATATATATATATATATATATATATATATATATATTTATTTTTGGGGACACTGACGAAGCCCAAGTGGTGAAACGCGTTTGTCAAGGGGGGCATTTTCACCTGGAGAAAAGACTGTGAGTGCCGTCTATCTTTCGTGTGACACAGCGGATTGTGGCGACAATATATATATATATATATATATATATATATATATATATATATATATATATATATATATATATATATATATATATATATATATATATATGTATATATATATTCACAGAAAAAACCATAGGTTATAGTCCATATATAGTTAGGAATTTGCATTTACAAAACCTTGAAAATTCAATGAAAAAACCATTGGTTATAGAACATATATAGTTAGGAATTTGCATTTACAAAACCTTATTTTACTCGCATAAAACCATTGAAATTCCATATATAGTTAGATGCGCTAACTATATATCGCGCACCCGCAATCCACTGCTGATGATGTCACATATTACATCATTCATGACATGGTTAGTGACATCACTGATGACATCACTGATGACATCTCAAATGACATCACTGATGACATCTCAAATGACATCACTGATGACATCTCAAATGACATCACTGATAAAATCACTGATAACATCTCATTTGACATGACTGATCACATCACTGATGATATCATTCATGTGATAATACCATGAACCTCTTCAGACTCTAATATAACCTTAGATACAATCAGTGTAAACAGACAGTCACAGACTGTCACTCATCCATGGAGTTACTCACACACCTAGTCAGTTATGCAAAAAATCAATCACACCTCCATTTTCTCAATTATACAGTTATACACACCTTACTTATTCAAACATATACTAACACATATTTACTCTCTTATACAATCCCTGATACATGTTCACAATGATCCATACAGCCACTCACACATTCACTGGCTTTTATGCACAGTTATTTATAGATGTCAACTCTCACATGTACTGTGTTTTACATATGTACTTACTTTGACATGTAGCACTGAGATATCCATTCACTCACTAATACACTCATGCACAGTCAACTGCCCATACAGCTGTTTCCACATGCACTTTTGAACCCATACATATAGTGAATCAACTACTCACACATCTATGTACAGAGTCATACACCTCCCAGCCACCCATACACACACACTCAGTTTCCCATACAAATACTTGGACAACCAATGAATAACCCATACAGTTACTCATATAGCTACTGATCAACATATGCAGCAGTTTGTAGAACAACAGATATAATGATGCACAAATTAAAACAGTTTAGTCACTAACCCATGCACTCAGTGAGACACATTTAATCACTCACTCATACAGTCAGTCATGCACCTACTAAATCCTTCATCCAGACACTTATACATCCACTCATTCTTCAATATGGAAGACATATTTTAACTTTACAGAAACATACAGTCACTGGATGTTGTCATCAGTGATGTCATCAGTGATGTCATTTGAGATGTCATCAGTGATGTCATCAGTGATGTCACTAACCATGTCATGAATGATGTAATATGTGACATCATCAGCAGTGGATTGCGGGTGCGCGATATATAGTTAGCGCATCTAACTATATATGGAATTTCAATGGTTTTATGCGAGTAAAATAAGGTTTTGTAAATGCAAATTCCTAACAATGTATATCTTCTATAACCAATGGTTTTTTCATTGAATTTTCAAGGTTTTGTAAATGCAAATTCCTAACTATATATGGACTATAACCTATGGTTTTTTCTGTGAATTTCATGGGTTTTTTAAAAGCTAACATCTGTAGCTGTAAAATGTTTTCTTCTTTAACCCTTTCGATGCTGATGACGAGCTCAGCTCGTCATCACCCACGGGTGTCGTGTGCTGATGACGAGCTGAGCTCGTCATGGTGCCAGCAAAAGTGCAAAATCCAGCACAGCGCAAAAATCCCCGCAGCAGCCATGTGGTTAAAACCCAAAATATATTTTAGATGTTTATTGATAATTTTTTTTAAAATATTTTTTTTCTTCGCTTCCGGTAAGCGAACCGGGAAGCTTTCCGTTAGCTCATCTTGATGCCGCGATCTAGTACGCGAACCGGTAAACGTTTCGTTAGCGGAACTGTGACGCGTCGCGGAAGCGCGACGTATCACGTTGTTGCGTAATGCGTCTTATGACGCGCCGCGTTAGCGCTCCCAAAAGTGCTCCGGACCGCGAACCGGAAGCGATGCGGGACGCGGCGCGCACCGCGTAACGTAAGCGGAACAGGTCATGTGACTTGTTTATCAAACTTTTCATTGGTTCATTTCACTTTTGGTTTCCAAATGATGTATGACTAGGTCATGTGACCTAAAAATAACACTTTTCATTGGTTCAGAACTTTTGCTTTTCCCAAATCATGTAAACCCCTCCTTCTTTCCTCACTCTGACTTTCATCTTGGTGAGAGAAAGACCATTTTCCAATTTGAGTGCAATGGCTTCTATCCTTGCTTCAGCTGGTGGACCCCCACCACCACCTCAACCTCCTCATGACAAGAGAGGACCACCATCACAATTCATTTCCAAAAGAGAGGAGGAAGAGGAGGACTTAGAAGAAGAGGACACTGATGAACCTGAATTTATTCAGGAGTTGCCCCGTGTTTCCCGAAGGAAAACAAGTTTTATATGGCAGTTTTTCTCAATTCCTCGAGGGGAGAAGAAGGTTAATGCCAAATATGCCACCTGCCTAATTTGCAAAAAAAGATTATCTCGAGGCACAGACAAAAAGTATAGTATGGGCAACTATACTATGCATCGCCATATGGTCAGGTGGCATCCATTAAATTACAGCCGGGCAGAGTTAAGGGACCTTCAAGATAATCCCCCGACAACTCCTGTGGCCAGATCAACATCAAATATATCTTTGACTGCAAGAGAGGCACAGGAAACTGTGCCAAACATACAGCCAAACTTCAAGCACATGAAGTTTACGTGCATACATTGTGGTGCTATGCTCTCATGTGGCAACATGAGCGTGAACTTAATCAACTTGGTGTTTGAAAACCATAACTGCCCTAACCCACCCAAGCAGTAATTATTTTTTTGCACCTGTTGAGCCCTTTTCAATGCCTGTTTTTTTGTTGTTTCCCCTCCATGAAAAACACAAAAAAAACATAAAACTGTTCTAAAAATACAAAAAAAACAAAAAATGTTCAGAAAAAAAATAAAAATAAATAAAACAACAAAAACATAAAAAAAAAGTTATTTTCAGAACTACCTCCCCTTTCAAATAAAATTGCTAGAATGTTTAGCACTCTGGCAAGCTCTATTTCTTTTGGTTCGCTTTCCAGTTCGCTGCCAGGTTCGCGAACTTGAAGCGAACCAAAAAATTTTTTTTTTTTAAAAAAGAAGAGTTAGTAAAAGGGAAGTAAACAGAGAGTAATGTAAAAAGAAAGACAGCTATAGGGAGTAAACCAGAGATACTGTTTAATAGATCTATTTATTAATTCAGGATGACGATAAGGTGTGATGTCTCCTGAGGTTTGTTTAAGGTGAGACCTACTCAGGGTTACAGATCAATTTTACACTTGTTGAAGAATACAGATCAGATAAAGCATGTGAAGGCCTACCAATGAAGTAAATCATGTCCTCTTATTACATCATTCATGACATGGTCAGTGACATCATCAGCAGTGCATTGCGGGTAAAAAGAGTAGAAAACATTTACCTTATAATTCTTGTTACCTTTTTTAAATATTTTTTCATACTTTTAATCTGTAAAAGAGAGAACAAACATTTCCAAAAATATTACAACATGTATTTAAAAATTAGAAAAGAAAAGGGAAAAGGTTCAAGAAGAAACAATTTTTCAACAACTTTGACATTTACAGAAGCCTCTGCTTCTCTACGTCCCCTACACAATCCTAAAGATATATATTTTAAACAAACAGTATCTTCATGCTGATGAACTGAGACCTATTTTGGAACATGGTACTTCTTTTGCACTGCTAATGTCTCACAATAGTGATGCAATAGCAGCGCAAAAAAGATGTAAAGCCATCATAAAATTGTGTCTAATATTTTAAATGATTGTTTCAGGATGCAAATAAGATATGTGCTTTCAAGAGCTTTCTTTGAGGTGAGGCCTATTCCTTTTTTTAAAAAAAACAGTACCCAGAAGTACAGCACTGTAAGCATTAAAATTGACACTTACAGAAGACTCAGTTTCTCCATATCTACCTCACATTTCTAAATGTATATCATAAGTACAAAAAGCAGAACATTAATTATACATGTTAAATGGTTTATTTTTGCTGTTCTCAGAATGTATCAAATTTCACTTAAATCAGTGACTTGAAGGTATTCATCATGTAACAGCGGGGAAAAAAAAACACAATCAAAATGATTGTGTTTAAAAAACCCATACAACCTAAGAAATCTGAATTCAAAACTCCTTAAAATTAACTTACTTTCAATGACGTCGAAGGATCTCCTATGAACAGCGTCCACTCTGTTGTGCTATAAATATTTTCAGCCCGCCACTTTCTGAAAGAAAACCTCCATCGATTCGAAAAATATGTTACATACAAGAAAAGACTTCTCTCATTCTATCACATGTTTCCACTAGGCCAAATCATGTTGCCGCGATTCGCAAGTCTTGTAATTCTTCCAATCAAATCCCGACATTTTCTATTTTCGCAACTTTCAAAAAGAATACATTTAAGATTATTTTCACAATCCTGGACTACTAATATCCTACCCTTCTTTGTCACTCATGTTCTCCTTTTCCTATGACACTGATACTGCTTACTATGAAGCAGACTTACTTGCATCAGGTTTATATAGTTGCATTTTTAAATTGACATTATAATTAAAAGTTTTGGACCAATAATCTAGACAGCATTGCAGACTTACATTCCCTCTACTTCATGAACCTTTTGCAATTCTTCACAGGAAATCCCGAGATTCTTTCATTAAAATTTTGGTTTTAAAAACACCAGGTAAGAATTTTTAAGGTCAAACAGCAATTTTTTTTTGAAAGTTACAACGGAATCATTGCAGAATGACCAGCCGTTTCGAGACTTTAAATAAGCTGTATAATGTCCTGATGTTGTTGAAGGACCATCGTGATAGATAATTGCTACAGTTACAAAAGTCCTTCCTGATATTGAAAGCTGAGAAGCCACAACATTTTTTATTAAAGTTGACAATTTTGATCCATCAGGCCTACATCGTTGGATCATTAAAATGACATACTGTCCATATCTACGTATAAATAATGTTGACATCATTTCAGATTTACATTGGCTACACTCCATGTTGTGATCCGCTGCATTTACTAGCTTATTAAAGGAGACTGATTTACTGTCTGGCAAAGTTAAATATATAAATCTTTCTGAGTCTACACTAGTAGTACTTGATACCCTACAATTCTCGCAGTTATGCTGCCATTGATAAGAAAGCCCAAACAGGTGATCTATATCTACACCCTCATCTTGCAATACATCAAGCATATACATTAAAAACTCCAGACAATCTTGCTGATTATTTTCAGAGAAGTCTGTTTGACCTGAACATTCATCTAACAGATAACGAACTTCAGACACACTTTCTACTTTTGTTCGATCAGTGCTACATTTCTCGAAAACAGAATTCAACAAACAGCATAAAATTTGTTCTGAATTCAACAGAATCTGTTCTTTTAAACTCTCTAGTGAAAAGAGAACATTAACCACTACATTTGCATAGCAGTTGACACCAGAACTGTTTTCAAATTGAAAACCGACAACATCTTCAACAGAATCCACTTTCTTTCTGCTAACAATTTTCGGTTCATTGACTTTTAGTCTTTTTGCAACAACCTCCCTACTATTACTGATATTTCTACGTTTCCGGCCTACCACACGTTTCTCAAACAAAGGATATTGAGGCAAATGTGGCGCATACTCTCTTCTTAACCTATTGTATTCCTTAACACAATCTACATCCGCACAAATGTTTGTGACATCACGGTCAATCAAGTACAATCCTGATAAAGTTCTAACTCGTGACAATGCCACATATGCCATACCCTCCTTGAACACAGAACTGCCAATATTCACCAATGCACTGTCTACACTTAAACCTTGCGATTTATGGATTGTTACCGCATATGCCAAGCAAACAGGAAACTGTTTACGGCGAACATATAAGTCTTTAACAAGCAAAAACCTAGCAGAACAATGACCAATTAGCTGTACTTCCTCAATACCATCAAATTTAATTTTTAAAAATTCTATTCCATCTCTATTTCTGTACTTCTCAAAATCAACAACATTACCCATTGATCCATTTACCAGACCTCTTTCAACATGTAAATTCCTTCTCAAAATGATTCGGCAATTTAAACACACATTCAAAGTCTTTTCAAAACCCGCTGTTTTAGATATAGTCTTCTCTAATGAATCCAATTTTGATTTCAAATTCTCTGACAAAATAATTGTTGATCCCATATGCTCTATTTTGTCAATAGCTTCAAGTTTCACAATCTCTTGCTTTTCTAAATTCAACATTTTGTTTTTGAAGATGGCACATTCTGCAAGAGTTGGCATCAAACATATTCCGGATTTCTTCTCAGTAATTTTCTGAAAAATGTTCTCAGCCACAATCTCTTGTTCGGGATATAAATTTGAAAGTAATCGTGCATTTAAAGCTTCTTTTCCATGCTCGGTCACTTTTCCAATTCTAATATCTTGTAGAATATTCTTGTAATCTTCATCTTTTGCCTGACGCATATTTTCATGCAGTTCAGCATAATTGAAGTTTAACCATATATTGACGTTGCCAATGCTCCCTAGGCACTTCCTGGTATCTTCATGCGTGAGTATTTTGAACACAGGTTGTCCTTTTACTGGTGTCAGCTGCAGAAGATCTCCAAAAACAATGATGTGTTTGCCACCAAATAACACATCATATTCAGTTTTAAGTACTTCTTGCATTCTCAAATGCACAAAGGCAAGCATGACATTGGAAACCATGCTTACTTCGTCAATGATAAGTAGTTTCATTTTCCTCAAGACTCTTGAAACTTCACAGCAAGCATCCCCAGATAACTTGTGGTATTGTAATTTGTTGTCATGCTCCACCGGCAGCATCAGTAGACGATGCAAAGTAATACCTTTAATGTTATGTGCTGCAAGTCCAGTAGGAGCGGTGACAACACAAGACAGCGATGACTCAGTCCTTTCCTGCAGATAGCATGAAATTGCTTTAATGAGGAAACTTTTTCCAGTTCCTGCTTCTCCACTCACATACAGTCGGACAGGCTTCAACGATGTACATGAGCACTCTTTCTTCTCATGACTTAATCCATGCTCAATTTGCTTGGTAACTTCATCATATATTTTCCTCTGCTCAACGTTGAGTTGTTTTTCCAAGTCTTCTAAGTTAACTGAATCCTCCTGAGCATGTGCCATGGCTCTTTCCACTTCATTCATAGCAGTGGCAGCTTCATTTTCGATAATAGGTCCTCCAAGTGGATCTTGACTCAATGAAACAGAACTCTGACTGTCCTGAGAACTGTCTCTGGCAATCTCGGCTGCAATCGTTGCTTCCTGCTCAATTTCCAAAGTTAGCATTTCTTGATATTTGGGAAAAGCAGGACATTCTATGGTCTCCTTAGCAGCAGTGAAAGAGTCTTCGTAACAGAGGAAATCTCCAAGCAGTTCCTCTTCTGCACGCCAAGGCTTGAAAAGTTGCAAAAGTGCTAAATAGAAAAACTCCTTTTTTTCTGGAGATTCGCCACTCAATTTTCGATGGTTTACTAATTGGCATTTTCTTTGCTTGACCAGGCATCCCTCACTTCCAATTACAGCATACACTCCTTTCTCAATATCTTCTTTGATGTTCCTCTTGAATATATAATTTTGTAGAACCTCATATAGACAAACATTCTCAAGGTGACTGCTTCGATTTGGATAATATGTATCCAACATGTTGGTCTTCAAAATGTCAGTACTGTTTGGTTCCTTTTCTGCCAAATATTCAATTTCCCGGACAGGTTTTAGAACTCGATTTCGTGTTGCAGCAAGACCAAGACTCGCCCAAACAATACTCCTGGATTTGGCATAGAGACTTGCTGAAGACAACCGGTCAGAACATTCGTAAGCTCCGATTTCTCGATGCGACAACATCTTCAGACTGAAACTGTACAACTTCTTGCTGAGGCTCTTTTCATGGGAAATGTCCTCCCACATATCCTTCAGTTCTGTCTTTTCTTTTTTGGTGATGTAAGATGTCACATACCGAGCCACAGCCATACAGTTGTCACCCACAAACTGTATATCCATGTTAGCATTCCACATGGACAAAATCACTGGGTTGTAGTCGTAGATGTACTTGGACTCTTCGTTCCTTTTCAAATTGTATGTATTTTTGGGTGATTT
Organism: Lissotriton vulgaris; assembly: GCF_964263255.1. NCBI lineage: Eukaryota > Metazoa > Chordata > Amphibia > Caudata > Salamandridae > Lissotriton > Lissotriton vulgaris. The sequence goes on from NW_028249970.1 coordinate 22,035, forward strand.
CCTCGTCACATTATGTCGCAGTGAAGACATCAAACTGTTCACTCTTCCTTTAGAAATCACCGGTCGTGGAAAGTTGAAACGACATTTGGTGTAGAACTTGTCCTTGTTTCTGAATTTACGACGACAGTACTTTCCACAACGATGGCTTTGGAAACGTAGAACTTGTTCTCTTAGGCTTTTCTTCTCCGTTGCGTTTGGAACAGCACACGTAGAATACTGTTCTATGAAATTCATCACTAAGTCATCCGGATCTGTTCCAAATTTAGGTGCATCCTTGATCCACAGCAACATATGTATATGAGGAGCACCTCTTGCTTGGTACTACTTTCTCCAGAAGAAATCCAACACCTCTCCAAGAGGTGGATTCTTCTTATTTGTGATGAAAGACATCATAGCTTCAAATCTATGATTGAAGTACCTGCATACATTCACAGGATCCAAAGAACACAGTTCTCCAGGTGTCTTGAATTCAATGTTTTCAATATTTCCATTTGCCTCTCGTAGAAATTCAAGTAAGTCTTCCCAGCCATACTCGGCACAGCTCAGAGTGAGGAACCATGTCGGAGTTCCTAAGTTCCTCAGCATACATTTTAAATCACCATGACGACGGTACCAGTACTCATTAGTACCACGCTGACACGCCATGAGATTAATTAAGTGAGAATCCAAAATACTGTCTTGGACATTGACTTTATGCATAAAGTCCCTTGCCGAGATATTTCGCATCTGTATACCACTTTTTAAGATGTGGTTCACTGCATATGACAGTCCAGACAGATCGCTTTCAAACAGGAGATGAAACAAATAGGGAATGCATTGACGAAACCTAGGATCTTCTGCATACAATCGTAAAGTCCGGTATTCAGACGCAGAAATTTGATGAGGTCGCTCATCATATCTTCCTCCTTGACCTGTTGGAAATAGCTGTGGGAAACACCGAGCTTCCAAACTTTCCTCCCAAACACTAATGGGACTCCCTTTGGCTTGTTTCATTTGAAACAACTCAATAGCATTCCCCATGACTTCCTTGGAATGCAAAGGATGAACACTATAATGTTCATATATTTCTTCACTTTTAGAGGCCTCTACTTTCTCAATTTGGCCAGCACACAAATCGCTATCCTCTTCATCACTTACTTCCTCTTCTGCAACATATACATTCTTATAGTACTTATTATTTTTCTTCAAATACACTGTTGCCTTTTTGACTTTCCTAACATCCACTAAATCTTGCCATATTTTCTTATTCTTTGTCGGAACCCCATTAACCAAGATAACCAGAGGTTCCTCTTCCACTTTTTCTATTCCAATTGTGTTAATGTTTTTGTTCAAATCTAGAGGCAAATAAACAACTCTTCCCTTTAATCCTCTCTGTAAATCTGATGGAGGCAACTTCCCTGTCTTTGGCTCCATTCTTACAATAGCCTGAAAGGGATGGATACTTTGAATCAAAATAGATTCATAAGTATTTAAATCCTTCAATTCAGAAGGAATCTCAACTAATTCCAGATTATTATGAACTGCCCTAGCAGGCATCTGGTTTTGGTTTAACTTATTACAACAATAAGTACACATACGTTGATCCGATCCCAAATCAAAATAATTTTCTACCATCAAGTATGTGGCAAAATCCTTCCATTCACTATTATTTTCCCTTTCACTTTTTGCATATAAATCCACTACCTTAGTCTGATTCTTATAATAAGTGCGTCGACAACATACACAAGTGAAATTAGGCCCCTCACTTGATTTCATCTGAAACGTGGCAATTTCCTTCTGAAAATTATCTATACTGGAAACCTGTACATTATCTTCAACATTACCCTCTACTTCAGGGTCAATTTGAACATTCTCATCTTTACTACTAAAGTAACAAAACTCAATTTCTTCACAAATATTCTTCACATCTATTTCAGAACCATGCAAAAGAGCAGCACATAATTGTTTAAGCATAATTGCTGGACTCTTAGCATAATACAACATTCTCACAAATTTTCTCACTTTATTATGATGCACTGCTAGCATCCTGAAATGATGAAAAACACTCTGGCATACTCTCCTGGAAAGACAAGCCAGTGAATGACCACGCAAACCTGTCATTTGTCTCACTCTACAAGGATCTAAATCTTGCAACAACTTCATTTTCTGCTTCAAACTTTTCTTATTAAATGTCCGTATAAAATCACAAAGAAAATTGATGGAAACCTGTCGCACACTGCAAATAGAACTACACTTCCAAATGTACACAGGACCCTTAGGACGTCTTCCTTAAACCTCATCACTTAGCGCCTCTTCTGTCTCTGTTGTCACAAGTTTTTCTTTTTCAACTGGACAACCATCCTTCACTTCGTAAGCTCGACCACTGGTGTCAACTGCAAACACCAAATCATTATCCTGAAAATAACTCTCCTCATTAAAAAAAGCCTCAGAACTTGAACTATGCATCCATTCTCCGGAAAAAACTTCACAAAAGTTACTACGATTTACTACTCTCTTCCATCTACTGTTTGTTTTGAAATCAGAAATTACCTTGCTTAGTTTCCTAATTCTATTGATTACCAAAATAAACAACTTTCGCTTAATTTCAAAAGCATGATCAATAATTTTCTCTACATTTTTCTTCTTCTTATAAAATACCACTTTCTGTTGTCCTTTCTTAATATTTTTTAATAAATTAACTATTATCCTGTTACGGAATATTCGTTTTCGAATGTCCCTAAACTGTTCTTTCCTTCTACTATCATGCACAGAGTTATCTCTTCCTCTACCAGTAACATTTTTGATGGGTCTTTCCTTTCCATTTAAATTACTCTTCTTTTTCTGAACTGAAACATTTTTGCGATAAATACTTTTTTTACTAAAAATATTTTTTAAGAATGATTTTGTGCTCTTACCCGGAGCTTTCTTGGTGTTTTGATAAGTATTTGGAGAAGAGGACTGCTGCAATAAAAGATCATCCTGCTGTCTTTGACGTTTTCTACCCTTTCTAATTCTATTTTTCGTAGGCATTTTTCAAAATATGTAAAAATCTGCAGTTGAATCTGTGGAAAAATATAATAAAAAATGTTATTAACCACTATTACCAAACAGTAAATGAATAACAGTCATCAAAAACTTAATGCCCTACTTATTATTTAACATAGCAAATCTTTTGCACCAGCACTGCATCACAAAAATGACACACAGTGGTACAAAACAGGCATACAACAATCATAAATCTCTCCCTAATATTTTAAATGATTAATTCAAGATGACGATAACGTGTGGCCTATCTAAAGGTTTATTTAGGCCCAGATCTTTGGACTGGGGTGAATGTGTGTCATTGATCCTTATTCAGTCCATCGCCTGTTTTGTTTATTTGAGGTGAGGCCAACACATGGTTGCAGATAAGATTTTCACTTAAGAAAACAAAGGAGATAATACATGTAAAGGCCTACCAATGAAGTAAGTCATTATTTGAAATCAATTACATTTCTGGATATGTACTGCTAAAGCTTCATAGGTTGTTTTGGGTCATATTTATAAGGCATATGAGTGTGTATGATGTTATTTTTCCTTTTTAAATGGAAAACGTTCTTCATGGTGCAAGTTTCTTGTAAATACGCTCCCACCTGCGAAACGGAACTTTGCGATGCGAAGCTCATTGGCTCCCCGGTGTCTGTCAACATTCTAAACAGTCCGGAGCGGCCGCCATCTTATCTCTCGGTAGGATCGAGAGAGAAGAAGAGGTGAAAAACGAAGGGGGAATTTAATGAAAGGGGGCAAGGTATACCCCTCTTGACCCCCTAGGAATGTTGTTGGGGTTTTTAAAGGGTCCCGTGGGGAAAATAAAAAATATATATTTTTCACGGTAGAAGCGCTTCCCGAACCGCGAACTGGGCCGCAAACTGGTAGCGAAACGGGAATTTGCCATTTTGTGCTTCGTTTTAATTAAATTACTAGGTATAAGGGGGTGCGGGAGACCATTTTGTGCTTCGTTTTAATTAAATTGCTAGGTATAAGGGGGTGCGGGAGACGTATCCTAATCCCTTATATTTTCTGAGGGTGGCTGAGGAGGCTCATATATGTTGATACATGTGTTCCAGCGGCTGTGCGTGAGCTTTTTTTTTTTTTTTGCTGCGTAACGTCTGTTAACGTTCGATTCGAAGGAAATCAGGAAGTGTTGACTACCAATTTGTCAGTGCGATAAAATATTTTGTTATAAATGAATCCTTATTGATAAACATTGTCTGCGCCATCTTGCCTTTTTTACAATGCCACAATTTTGTCGTGCACGGCAGCCATTTTACATGCCAGGCCGGTCCCAGGCTATCACCTAGCCCTGCGGATGTAGTTTATGGCCCCAGCTGTAGAGAATCGAGACATGCCAACCCTCGTGATTCAGGCCTGAGACTACTGATTTCAGTGCTACTCTCCCGCCTCCCGATTCCTGCAAGCAAAAACACGGGGGCATATTACCAACAACTAGCGATAACTTGTTTAGAGACAAAAATTATCGCCGCACATCGGCGATTTTTATCGCAGATAAACCTTGCTATTAGCAAGGTTTATCGCAAATGCGATAAAAAACGGCCGCAATGCATGAATATCGCTGAAAAGTCAGCGATATTCATGCATTATCCAGCAAATGCTCTTAGCCATGTTACCCACCTCCCATTGGATAACATGGCTAAGAACTGCTCGCAAATGCGATAAAAAACGGCCGCAATGCATCAATATCGCTGAAAAGTCAGCGATATTCATGCATTATCCAGCAAATGCTCTTAGCCATGTTATCCACCTCCCATTGGATAACATGGCTAAGAACTGCTCGCAAATGCGATAAAAAACGGCCGCAATGCATGAATATCGCTGAAAAGTCAGCGATATTCATGCATTATCCAGCAAATGCTCTTAGCCATGTTATCCACCTCCCATTGGATAACATGGCTAAGAACTGCTCGCAAATGCGAAAAAAAACGGCCGCAATGCATGAATATCGCTGAAAAGTCAGCGATATTCATGCATTATCCAGCAAATGCTCTTAGCCATGTTATCCACCTCCCATTGGATAACATGGCTAAGAACTGCTCAGGACCCCATGAGGAACGCTTTCCATTTAAAAAGGAAAAAATAACATCATAGAAAAGAATCGTTTTTAAACACAACATATAAATCAATTGAATACCTGCATTCAAGAGGAAATGACTGAAAATGTCCTTAAAATGTCCTTGAGACACATGAAAGCGTTTTCTGGAATGCCGTAGCACCATTTTTTCGACATTATTAACATGGCTTTGTAACTCCCATAATCAAAATCTAAATTTGCCAAGCGCAGGTGGGAGCGTATTTACAAGACACTTGCCCCATGAGGAATGCTTTCCATTGACAAAAAGAAAAAATAACATCAAAGACACTCAAATGCCTTATAAATATGACCCAAAACAACCTATGAAGCTCTAGCAGTACATATCCAGAAATGTAATTGATTTCAAAAATGGTTTTTAAAAACAACATATCTGTTTCAGCTTACATAAGAGACCATGGAATGGGCTTCATATACAACAATAACTTGTGTTACTGCATGCCAGAATGCTACACCGAATATGCAATTACAATTTCTCAAAGTAACAAAATCTATTTCTATATCACTACAGACAAAGCCACAGTTTAAAAACACAGCTTTCTTCATCATTTTCTCCTTAGCAAGGTTTATCACAAATGCGATAAAAAATGGCCGCAATGCATGAATATCGCTGAAAAGTCAGCGATATTCATGCATTATCCAGCAAATGCTCTTAGCCATGTTATCCATCTCCCATTGGATAACATGGCTAAGAACTGCTCAGGGCCCCATGAGGAACGCTTTCCATTTAAAAAGGAAAAAAAAACATCATAGAAAAGAATCGTTTTTAAACACAGCATATAAATCAATTGTATACCTGCATTCAAGAGGAAATGACTGAAAATGTCCTTGAGACACATGAAAGCGTTTTCTGGAATGCCCTAGCACCATTTTTTCGACATTATTAACATGGCTATGTAACTCCCATAATCAAAATCTAAATTTGCCAAGCGCAGGTGGGAGCGTATTTACAAGACACTTGCCCCATGAGGAATGCTTTCCATTTAAAAAGGAAAAAATAACATCAAAGACACTCAAATGCCTTATAAATATAACCCAAAACAACCTATGAAGCTCTAGCAGTACATATCCAGAAATGTAATTGATTTCAAAAATGGTTTTTAAAAACAACATATCTGTTTCAGCTTACATAAGAGACCATGGAATGGGCTTCATATACAACAATAACTTGTGTTACTGCATGCCAGAATGCTACACCGAATATGCAATTACAATTTCTCAAAGTAACAAAATCTATTTCTATATCACTACAGACAAAGCCACAGTTTAAAAACACAGCTTTCTTCATCATTTTCTCCTTAATTCATACTATTCTCTATCTAAAATAAATAAATCTTTTCTCACCTTAGCAAATACTTTTTGAGTTTTGAAAACAGTCTCAGAAATACACCAAATTGTCTTCAGCAGAAGAAAAAGGATGCACTCCAGAGGCTGCAGCTATTGAAAGCACAGAAATACAGATATTCATTTCACATATCTCTCATATTAGCCAATCATAACTCTTCCCTCACTTTTTTCAAATGAAAACCCTTCCCCCCTCTGCCCTCTCTGCCTTTTTTCCATAGCAACGACCTCCTGGAAGACCTCTCATGTTTGCAAATTCACACAACAATGTTTCAATTGAACTCTGAACTCTCAGTGCACCTGCGTATCCAGTGCAATCTTTCATTAAAAGTTTCTTCCTTGACCATTCAAATTACATCTTTCAAAGAACACATCCATGCACCCTAACTTTCTGTTTTCAGAAATGGAAATGCACCAATCACTGCTAATGAATCATTAGCATTGGAAATCCACAGTTTTTTTTCTTTACAAACTCCTACTGTTTCAACTGCCCTTTCATTACCACACTTCATCTGACTGCAGCCCAACCTTCTCCCACCATGTTTAAGGTCTGGATTGTTGGACATAGTTACATCCACTGGGCTCAAAGGTATGCTGAGAACAGAAATTTACACAACCTCAATTTACAAGATGTGGAAATTAAGTGGTTGGGCCAAAGAGGATTAAAATGTCACCAATTGATACCATTGGTGAAAACCTTTATGCATTTGCCAAAACCTGACCTGTTAATAGTGCACTGTGGAGGTAATGATTTGGGCACTTTGACAGGGGTAGGTCTGGAAATGCTTTTAAAGGACACCTTTGAGCAATTAATGGCACTTTTTCTTCAAACTGCCTTGGTATATTCCAATATATGCCAAAGACAGAAATGGAGGTGGTCCAACCAATTTTGTCCACAAATTGAGAAAGCGAGGAAGCATGTAAACAAATCTGTTTCAGCTTTCATGAGAGACCATGGAATGGGCTCCCTGTACAACAATAACTTGCGTTACTACATGCAAGATATCTACAGAGGAGATGGAGTTCACTTCTCAGATGAGGGCAACAGAATTTTCATTCTGAATTTAAGACTGTGCATTGGTACCTACTTATAAGTACCTAAATGTACCATAAACCCAAAAGCTCTTCTCAGAGCTACCCTTCATCTGATCACTCACAGTTATTATTTTTTTCTAACTTTTTTCACTAATTTTCCACAAACTACGCTCCCCGGGGCGCTACCCGGTTCGCTAACTGAAAGCTAACCTCGCGGAATTTTTTTTAAAAATGTTTTTTTTCCGCACATATAAGCCTCCTCAGCCACCCTCAGAAAACCTAGGGGTCAAGATAAGTCTACCATGACCCCTTCTACCCATTCTAAACATTATTTGCGCTCCATCTTGTATCTTAAAGCGACCGAAACACAAAATGGTGGACTCCCGTGACGCTTAAGGTTCGCTAACCGGGCCGCTTTCCAGAAAGCGGTCCTAAAAAAAGGTGGGAAAGTAATTTACAGAAAAACGACTAGAGACACTCTCACCAAATATAGATTAGCTCATACTACATAACAATCCCTTTCATTTTCACAAATTTGATTGAAATTTCATTTAGCCATTTAGCCTGTAGACCTCTCAAAGTACCCTGAGGTAAATTACTTCACAAAACACATCTGAAGTGTTGGAATTGACAACCAATGAAAATGTTACTTTCATTTTCTACTTTTATTACCTGACATTTGATTGGTTATATACCTGAATATATATGAAGGAAGAGAAGGAAACACAGCCATTTTCACTGCTACTTCCTGAACTACATTTCAAGAGCCTTTTCACCTCCCTGTAAAGTAAATTGATAATTTGTAAGTGGCACTTTAAATTAATTTGTAAAAACGTTTTTTGATAATTATTTACTGTCCCCCTGCTATAGTTATAGATACAGATAAGCTCCTCTGTTATATTTATTGATTGACTTACACTTCTCTGCTATAATTATGAATTTACTTACTTTAACTTCACTGTTAAAAAAACAGAACTACCTCTCTGAACTTAAACCCAACAGTGCCCTAACTCTTCTAATATAATTATTTTTTTATGCAATTTACAGCAAAAAAATGGAAGGGGAGCACGAAAAAATCAATGTTTCCTTCGACATTACAACAGAAGAGATTTTAACTGAAGAAAATTTGGATGAAGATTTTATGGATGAATCTTTTGATGAACAATTTATTGAAAGCTTACAAGACATAGAAACATGCATGTTTGAGGAGATTCCAGATGATATAATGCTGGAAGTTTTAATGAACTATGAAAATTCTGACCCATAAATTTTTTTTAATCAAAATAAATAAATAAATAAAAAAAAAACGAACAAAAACAACAAATAATTAACATACAGTATTAGAAAAGTCTATCATTCTTTTATCCTTATAGTACGCTGCCCAGAACGCTTTCCGGTTCGCGAACTTGGCGCTTACCACCAAGCCTCCTGGACCCTTTTAAAACCTCCACATAAAACCTAGGGGGTCAACGAGGATCTACTATGCCCCCTTATGGTAATTTCCCCCTTTGTTTTGGCCTCCTCTTGTCTCTCGATCCTACCGAGAGACAAGATGGCGGCCGCTCCGGACTGTTTAGAATGTTGACAGACACCGGAGGGCCAATCAGCTTCGCATCGCAAAGTTTAGATACGCGAAAAGTTCGCTAACCGGATCGCTGCCCGGAGCGCTGTTACAGATATATATCTTGATTTAAACATTAATTTCTCAAAATCCACTGAAGCACATATATTGAGACCTAGCAAAGGCACATCGGGCTAACAGTCCCTACAATTTTGCCAAGTTTCGTGGAAATCCATTCAGCCGTTCGGGCTAAAAGTGAGTCCAACCGCCCTATGGAAATTAACATGGGAAAAACGCGTTTTGGGACCCCCCTTTTTTCTCGGCCCCCCCTTGACGAACCCCCCCCAAATTTCCAGGAGCTGCTCAGAAACAGAATGTGCCATTTTCCTGAAAATTTCAGCCGATTCCGTCCACAAACGCCAAAGTTATTAGACATAGAATTTTCAGAAATCCCATAGGGAAAAAATCCTAACTATATATACCTACTGGCGACCGCCAGTAGGTAATATATATATATATATATATAAGAAAAAGGGGACATTTCTAGAAATCCGGAGTGTTGGTGGTTACTC